>NC_089851.1:1135000-1152500 GCF_036373705.1 Amia ocellicauda | reverse complement strand
GAAAACACGCACAGGCTACAGGAGATATGCAAACAGCACCAATCGAAACAGTGTAGCAGTTGGCCATTAGCCCCCCATCACCTTCTCTCTCTCACCCCTGTAACTTCCCCTCTCCCTGTCCAATGTCCAATGTCTCAGGATCATCACCTCCCGCCTACCCCTCCCAACGTCTGGTCCAACCCCACCACTCTGTACTCTGTCAGACGCTGTGCCAGGCCTCCATCTGCCCATCTGCCCATCAAGCTCTACACCTCTACCTCCATCCACCCCCCCCCCACAAGCACACACACACCACCGCTCCCCCACCAAAGAGGGTGATCAAATGCCAAAGACACGCTCAAAGATACTTTTCGCTTTTGCCTTATTAATAATGTATATTCCCTGAATCATCAATAATATTTCTCACAGAGCTATCATTCAGCTCTCCTGTCTTCTGCTGCAACATCCCCAGCAGCGCCAACCCTCATTCTACTTCCTCCTCTCCCTCTGTCTCTTGCTCCCTCTTTCTCTCTCTTCGCCCCCCCCCCACATACCTTGTCCAATATCTATCTGTCTCTCCAGTATAGTACAATCAAGTCCAGCAGGGTCTCGGCCCTGGTCCTGAGAGACACTGTCCAGTCCAGCAGGGTCTCGGCCCTGGTCCCGCAGAGACACAGTCCAGTCCAGTCTCTCCAGGACCAGAGCTGCGGACCCTGCACTATGGCATGTATGAAAGGGTTAAACTGGCTCGGGTGAGCAGGTGATTAGTTGAGTTGTGCAGTTCAGAGCTGAATGCACACCAGCAGATGGCTGCGGCTCTGTGAGTGAGTGTGTCCTCGTGCCCACGCCAGATAGAGGGGAGAGAAACAAATAAATAAATAAAGATAGAAGATGAGTTGGAAGGAGAAAATATATGGTTTCCCTAATGTACATGTAAAACCTCACATGGGTCTTGAGCCAAGTGTAAGTGGATAAGAGATATTGGAGAAAAAAAAATTACTTAAGATTTAGGCATTTTCCTTAATGCTGTAAGAGTTTATTGATATTTAGATTTTTTTCCCCGTGCAGCTCTGCTGAGGCAATCGCTTTCTCTGTGTTTTATGGGTGAGAGATGAGAGCTGCTATCAGCCCAGCCGTCCTGCGGGAGGGAAGCTGATAAAAGCTAGGACTGTGTTTCAGCACCGACACACAGCCAGCAGCCAGGCCGCCGTTCACTGCGCTGCACTACACTACACTACACTGCACTGCACTACACTACACTACACTACACTGCACTGCACTACACTGCACCATGCAGTCGGAGCGCAGATTTGACTGAGGCACATAACACTACACTGCACTGCACTGAGGGTGAGGTGTGAGGACTGTTGTTGATCAGGGGTGTGTATAGAGCTGTTCTGTAGTGCAGTGGGGGGTGAAAGTGGACTAACACAGTGAACTGCCCCACCTAGTTTTTAAGGCATGCTCCTAGACCCATTTACACTGGAGGATTAGGCTACACTGGGCCGCCTTAACTCATATGTGACGCTTCAGAATTGGCCTTGAAAATGCTTTAACTTTCACACGGTTTTCGTGGTGGCCCAGGGCGAATGTAAGTAGATGGATTATGAACTGGTTGATGTCTAGGAAACAGAGGGTGTCGTTTAGAGGAGTCGCTTCTAACTGGAGTGAGGTTGTTAGTGGAGTTCCACAGGGATCAGTACTAGGGCCTGTGCTTTTTCTATTCTAAATTAATGATCTGGACTCTGGGATAAATGTTGTGGGCGACTCCTGGCAAATGAAATTCAATGTGGACAAGTGCAAGGTATAACATGCAGGCAACAAAAATGTCCACTATAATTACACTATGGGAGGAATAGAACTAGATGAAGTAACGCATGAGAAAGACCTAGGAGTCTATGTGGACTCCTCACTTTCTCCATCCAAACAATTTGGGAAACAATAAAAAAGGCAAACACAATGCTAGGGTATATTGTCAAAAGTGTAGAATTGAGATCAAGGGCAGTGATGTTCAGACTGTACAATGCACTAGTTAGAGCTCATCTGGATACTGTGGACAGTTCTGGGCTCCACACTTCAAGAAAGATATCACTGCTCTAGAGGCAGTTCAGAGGAGAGCAACCAGACTTATTCCAGGTCTGAAGGGAATGTCCTACTGAGAGACTGAGGACCTGAACCTTTTCACCTGGAACAGAGGAGACTACGTGGGGACTTGATCCAAGTCTTCAAAATCATGAAGGGCATCAACCACATCAAACCAGAGGAGCTTTTCCAGATCAGCAGGGACACACGCACCCGGGGACACAAATGGAAATTGGGCTTCAAGGCATTCAAGACAGAAAACAGGAGACACTTCTTCACACAGAGAGGCGTCACAATCTGAACAAACTCCCAGCGATGTGGCTGAAGAGACAATTTGGGAACATTCAAAAACAGACTGGATAGGATCCTTGATCACTCAGTTATTAATGGACACCAAACGAGCATGATGGGTCAAATGGCCTCCTCTCGTTTGTAAACTTTCTTATGTTTCTTATTGGTCCTCACATGTACTGAGGCATTTCACTAGCTCTCATCTTCATAGAAAAAGGAATGGTGATAATGAGTTATAATAAAACTGTTCACACGACTCTGTCATTAAGTAGGACGATTCTTTGTATTGCACTTTGTATTGCGCTTATATTTTGTAAGTTGCCCTGGATAAGGGCGCCAGCTAAGAAATAAATAATAATAATTAACAAATACACAACACATACAGAATAAAGTAAAGATTTAGGCGAAAATAATGATGTGCAAATTACATTGCAAATCGTTATTTTAATTGTTTAAAAAAAAACTGCCAGCGTCACATCACGATCACAGCACCATCGATCACCCCGCCCCCTGCATGTGATTGGCTCACAACTGGAGCCTGGTGAGGTCAAACCCCGCCCCCTCTGGTGATTGACACGCATTCAGAATTAATGAGTTTGCCAAATGAAATTGAAAGATCACTTGGCAAACAGCGAAATAAACGTATGAATTGATTTAAGAACTGATTGGATTAATTATGACAAATTAATTTACTAATTGAATAATTAATTTATGCATTAATATACTCAGTAATAGCCTACCAATATCTCGGAGGTATTCACTATTTGATTATCATCGTGCAGAAATCGGGAAGAGAGATTATTATTTGTATTGGTTGTGTTTTTAAATTACATAAAGCAGTCGGCTGCAAAAGGTTAAGAGTACCAAAGAAAATATACAAAGCGATACAGTATTAATACGTTGCATAACTGGTTTGTTTTAGCAGATTTTTTAATTACCGGCATGTATTCCATTACAAGTTTAGGTGTGAGTGTGTGTGTAAGCCAGCTCACAGGCACACCAGAGTAGTAGTAATTTCTCTCTCTATATATAAAAAACAAACGTTAACCTTTACATTTCTCAAAAAAAAATAATACTTTAATCTATCAAGAAACCCAGGAATATGTAGGCTAGGGTATTATATAGTTATATGTAATGTTATAAATTAAACCCACCTTCAAAACTGCGAAAGACAAAAACATGTGTTGGATGTCTGTGTCTCCCCATCCACCCTAATCTTGATTCTCATTTGACCTCTCTGAAGATTCTTGTTTTTGTCCTTTTTATATCCTGGATTATTTGGTTTCACTTGGATCCTGGTCTTCGAATTCCTTCGTGGTCCTCCGATCCCAAGACGAATGTTGAGAGCCTGTGGGCTTTTGTTTTATGCCTCTATGTTTTGGTGGCTTTGAAGCAGATCATTGGTTTGTGTTAAAGAGTTTGTAGTGGGCGTGTTTAAAACCAGTAAGCGCAGGATTGTGCCAAACGCAAGGCCCTGTCTGTGTGTTCCTACAGAGAGGTGTCCTGATTTTACTGCTCCTGTGTGTAGCGTGAGCGTGGTGCGCCACGCACTCAGGTCACCAGCCCTTTCTGCGTGTGTGTAGGAAGCTCGGTGAACTGAAGCATGTCTTTTCTGTAGCGTGTAAAGCGAGCACTGTTCTTGCAAGGTCCTCCTACATTATTCAGCAGCCCGTGGTGGAGCGTGTGCGTAGGTTTGTCTCAGGTCGCTCCCAGGTATGCGCAGATGTCCTGACCGAGGAACGGTTTTCTGAACGCCAGCAAAACAATGACCCTGCACTGCCCGTCTACAGAAAAAACTCCCATCAAATACACTAGCCAAGTTCGTCAAACACTCCCTGATTGTGTTGCCCCCTACTCATCAAAGAAGGCAGTAGGGGTGGGGTGGTAGAGGACAGATGAGAAGGGCTCACCTGGTTGACATGTAGGTGAACACAGTCTCGGCAGTACCTGAAGAGCTTGGCCATTTTGTTTGCCCCCCAGTTGGGACAAACGCTACAGCAGCACAAAGGAAACCGGGCCGGGAAGCCACACGGGAAGAGCCGCCCCCTTCGCTGACTGTAGGCAAACCAGGTCTCAATAAATATTGACTCCTGGCCCTTATTACTAGTCTCTTGGTCTCGCACCAGTGCTGGGCTCTGTCCCCGGATTGATTTCCTGCACTCGGTCGGGGAGAACCACTTCCCCCATCCCTGCTCCGTCCTCCCCCGAGACCCTTCCTGTGCCCCCCACGGCTCTTAAAAAGGTAATGTGGCCAACGGAAGGATCTGGCTGCTCCCGAAGGGCTGCGTTGCTCCCCCCGAGCCTGTGTATTTCTCTGCAGACCCTGTTGTCTGGCCTTGAGGGGCTTTAGTGTGTTAGATGTATGTTGTATTTGCTGTCTTTAAGAACATAAGAACATAAGAACATAAGAAAGTTTACAAACAAGAGGAGGCCATTCAATCCATCGTGCTTGTTTGGTGTCCATTAATAACTCAGTGATCCAAGGATTCTATCCAGTCTGTTTTTGAATGTTCCCAAATTGTCTCTTCAGCCACATCGCTGGGGAGTTTGTTCAGATTGTGACGCCTCTCTGTGTGAAGAAGTGTCTCCTGTTTTCTGTCTTGAATGCCTTGAAGCCCAATTTCCATTTGTGTCCCCGGGTGCATGTGTTACTGCTGATCTCTACATGTGTGATAATGTGTGCCTGGACATGGACCCCCTCCAGTCGTTGAGGACCATGGCTAAGACATTGCTCTGTGCCTTTCTCTACTGCCAGCTGTTCCTCCAGGTCATTATAATCTCATTACCAGTATCTTCACAGTCATTACTTGCAGCCCCACATCAGTGTTGTGATTGTGGGGAATTACACGTGTGTGTTATACTGATGAAGTACCGTGTGGATGCACTGGAGCCAGGGCCGTGGTGCTGTACATGTTTAGCTGCAGTAGGTGTTTGTCTTTTGATTTTTTAAGTTCATTATGAGACCTGAAACTAAAGCTCTAGTACCGGAGTCTGCCTCCCTTAGTTCCACGTGTGTGCTAGTGTGTGTGTACAGTGTTCAAGAGCAGCAGGCGAGGAGAGGAGCAGGACGGGGTCGCGCAGAGTAAACGGAGTCGAGCCAGCTGTGGACCTGTTTGTGCGCTCACTTACGTGGGATTTTTGCAAGAAGCTGCACATTTCTGAGGACAACCACGACTGATGCAGCAGGAGATAAATGCACAAGTAAATACAAAGCAAAAAGACTGTGCTGTCATCTTTCTTTCTTTCTCTCCCTCCCTCATTCTTTCTGTCTGTCAAGGCTGTGTCTTTACAGCCCCACGCAGGGAGGATGAAAGAGGCTACAGACATGAAGTGGACTGCAGGTATTGATCCCATCGACAGCCCTGCCGCATTGACGTGCTCCCTCATTAACCTTCATCGGCACTTACTTCATCCTGTAGGGGGCGGTCCCCCGATGGCACGGACGACAACACCACAGAGGGAGGGAGGAAAGAGAGGAAACAAGCCAACACACACACACACACACACACACACACACACACACACACACACACACACACACATATAACAATCAGAACAAAACAAACACAGTGTAGATGAGTGTGTGTGCGGTCCGTTGGAGAGTGCGGTGGCATCGAAGGGAGTCCCAGGCAGAAGGAGATTCATAAGAGAGACATTCAGCAAATGGTGACCCAACAGTAACTACTGCACCCCAACCTGCCTTTTCACTCTTTTCTCCTTTTCTTTTTCATTCATTCTCCGTTTCTTCTAACCCTTCCAGGTTTATTTTTTTGTTTGTCCGTGTGTGAGATTATATATTCATTTCTTTATCGGTGCACAGTCTTGGGGAGTTTTGCTCTTTCTCGCCAATAAAGACCCGTGTTGATTTTTAACTGACACTGAAAGATAATCATATTACTTTCTTCTGTTTATCCTTCCCTATCTCCTCCTGCACATGAGTGCAGACGGGTGGGGGGCAGACATGCAGGGGCAGAGTGTAACGGGACTCTGTATCAATGGCCAGAGACGTGCACTGAAGAACTAGAGGAAATAT
Source organism: Amia ocellicauda (assembly GCF_036373705.1). Lineage (NCBI taxonomy): Eukaryota > Metazoa > Chordata > Actinopteri > Amiiformes > Amiidae > Amia > Amia ocellicauda. The sequence continues at coordinate 1,146,115 of NC_089851.1, read as the reverse complement.
TTCTGGAACGCGGTGATTAGCTGTGCAGAAGCTTCCCGATACATTATTGATGGCCGTGGAGGTGGGGGGTCTTGGCACAGTGGCGGCAGGGTGTGATGATGGGGCTTTTCCAAAGGCATTGTGTAAAACCAGTGACCAGTGATACACCCAGCACAGCGCCGGGGTCCATGGGCACGCGCTCAGTCCTCAGGCACCCCGGACACAGCCTGGGCCTCCCTGCCACGCACACGCACACACACACGCACACACACACACACACACAGATAAACAGAGACACACAGGCATGATAACTCCTAGACACATGCAGATGTATAAACGCATACACCGATCAGCCATAACATTATGACCACCTGTCTAATATTGTGTACGTCCCCCTTTTGCCACCAAAACAGCCCTGACACATCGAGGCATGGACTCCACTAGACCTCTGAAGGTGTGCTGTGGTATCTGGCACCAAGACGTTAGCAGCAGATCCTTTAAGTCCTGTAAGTTGTGAGGTGGGGCCTCCATGGATCGGACTTGTTTGTCCAGCACATCCCACAGATGCTCGATTGGATTGAGATCTGGGGAATTTGGAGGCCAAGTCAACACCTTGAACTCGTGATTCATCAGGCCAGGCCACCTTCTTCCATTGCTCCGTGGTCCAGTTCTGATGCTCACGTGCCCATTGTAGGCACTTTCGGCAGTGGACGGGTCAGCATGGGCACCCTGACTGGTCTGTGGCTACGCAGCCCCATACGCAACAAACTGCGATGCACTGTGTGTTCTGACACCTTTCTATCAGAACCAGCATTCACTTTTTCAGCAATTTGAGCTACAGTATCTCGTCTGTTGGATCGGACCACACGGGCCAGCCTTCGCTCCCCACGTGCATCAATGAGCCTTGGCCGCCCATGACCCTGTCACCGGTTCACCGCTTTTCCTTCCTTGGACCACTTTTGACAGGTACTGACCACTGCAGACCGGGAACACCCCACAAGAGCTGCAGTTTTGGAGATGCTCTGACCCAGTCGTCTAGCCATCACAATTTGGCCCGTGTCAAAGTCGCTCAGATCCTTACGCTGCCCATTTTTCCTGCTTCTAACACATCAACTTTGAGGACAAAATGTTCACTTGCTGCCTAATATATCCCACCCACTGACAGGTGCCATGATAATGAGATTATCAGTGTTATTCACTTCACCTGTCAGTGGTCATAATGTTATGGCTGATCGGTGTATAATTGCACACAAACACACAGACACACACACACACACTTACCAACATTCATGCCTGCACGCACACACAAATGCAGAGCTATACATACACACAAACATGCACTTCTACGTATAAACAAATATGCTCGCATATGCACACACACTCACATAACTCACAGACAAACCTATAATACACACACACACACAGGAAGCGAGGGGAGTCTGAGCCTGAGCCATAGGGTGTCTCCGGACATACCCGCTCCACTCACACCCCTGTCAGGCTCCGCCGGGCCCTCAGTCTGACAGGCACGCCTGGGACGTGTTTAACCACACTGACAACACAACCTGGCTGAAGGCACTCTGAGGACGTGGGGGGGCTGTACTGTAAATGCTTAACCGTGTGCTGTGTGCTGCTGTTGTTGTTGTTATTGGATAATGGTATGTGTTAAATCAGTATATCATATTGTTACAGTTGTTGTCATGAGAGATCATGAGAGATTATGTTGCTGCAATACACACCTGAAATACGTGAAATGTGCGCCTTGTTGCGCTCCGTGCTGTGTTGCGGCTGTGTCTCCTCCGTGGCAGGCCTGCTTGTGTCACAGTGGGAAGTCCACTCATGTACACTAAACTACACACCCGTCTGTACACGCACACACACAACTAACCCCCCATACACACACAAACCTTAACAGACACTCTCTCTCTCTTTCTCTCTCAGTTCCCTGTCAGCTTCGGAGGGACAGAGCAGGAGTCGCTCAGATGAACAGTAACCTCTCGGACAAGCGCGGTAGTGTCACTGTCACTTCCACTAACTTCATCCGTCCGTCTTCCTTTCTTCCTGCCTCTCTCTTTTATATCCCTCTTTTATGTCTCTCCTCACTCTGCGCTGTATTAACTGTGACGACTCCAGCCTGTCTTGTTCCAGCGCTCGTCCCAGCGCCTCAAAATTCACACACACACACACACACAATCCCTGCGGCACTCACTCTCGCACTCTCTCAGACTCCCAGCACTGCGAATTCAGATACAACTGGTAATGAACACCTTCAGTCCCCCAGGACCCGAGGTCCCCTACAGCCCAGAAACACACACTGGGGATTCATGGTGGGGAAGCTGGAAAATGAACTGGACTGAATGTTTCCAGGACCAGGTCTGGTGTGAGACGGCCATGTCTTGAGATGCACCTCTGTGGTCCTTATGCGTGAGTGTGTGGGTGAGTGAGTGAGTTCAGAGAATAGGGGGGGGAGGGGTTGAGGAAGAGCAGAAGGAAGAAGATGGCAAAGGAAGAGAAGAAGGTGAAAAGGCGGAACAAAGCGCAGGCCCCGGTTCTTGTTTGATGCATAATTGATCTGGGTTGTGCGACTGGCAGCCTGCAGAGACGGGGCCCTTGAATCCGACGCTAACGAGCGCGTGCCAGAGCGAGCCGCCCCCAGGACTGCAGGGGGAAGAGGTGCCGCTTATTTATTTATTTTTAATGAGCATCAAGGCTTCTTGTTGTTCTGTGTTTTGCTTTCTTTTTTATTTAAAGAGGGGGGGGAGAAAGGTAAAAAAACAACAACATAACAACAACCGCTCGAAAGCTTGAAAGACCAAAAGGAGGAACGATCTGAGAAAATGCTTACAGTGCACTTACCCCGAGTTCTGCAGTCTCCGTTATGTTCCTAATGTAGGACACACGCACACACACACACACATGCACACACACACGCACACACACACACACACACACGCACACACACACACACACATGCACACACTGCTGGGAGGAGGGTCTCTAGTTGATTACAGCAGAGGGAGAGAGGGAGGAAGTGAACATGGGTTTGATTGACGGAGGGACTGATTGAGTACAAACATTCAGATTGACAGTCACACAACCGCAATAAAGGGATGACAAGAAGAAGAGGATAAAAAAGAGATCTTAGGTAGAGAGAAATGAGAGGGAGAGGGAGAGGCGGTGGATGTGGCCATTCTGTAGCTCATTGAAACACTGGACCATGAAGCCAGAGTTTCAGAACGATCGGGAGTGAGAAGTGACGATAAAAGTAGGAAAGTGAGGCGTGTATGGCAATCTCTGTTCTGGACCTTCTCATGATGAATGCGTGTGCGTGTTCATCAGTGGCAGGGTTTAGTCAAAGACGGAGCTGGTGAGGAAAAAACAACAGCCGCAACCGAAGTGATGCTTTAGAAAAATATGCCAATTAATGAAGAGAGGGTGAGACTTCCTTCATTTGGCTCCCAGTGGGAGGCATGTTCGACATTTCCTCCCCACCGTGACGCCTCTCTCTGTGCATTACTTCACCTGTGCCCTCGGTGCGCACACCTGCCTAGACCGGCACACACTGCGCCGCTGGCGAGGCCACTGGAGAGAGGAGAGAGACCAACTGGGGGGGGAATCAAAGTGGTTGAAAGAAATGTCGTTTTCTTTTTTCCTGGGACACAAAAATGCACACGTTTGAAAACTGACGAGCTTGAGGCACACTTGAGGCGACTTCGGGAAAGGGTTCCTCTGGAGCGAGCGAGGTGTGAGCAGAGAGGATGAGACCAGGGTGGAGAGAGGCCGAGATGGGAAGAGGGGAAAGTGGAGTAGGAGAGGGAGAAAGGCGTAGAAGAAGGTCATGGGGGATAGTGAGATAGAGAGGGGGTGAGGAGAGGAAAAGTGAGGGAGCAAGAGGCAGAAAGAAGTTGGGCTTAAGTGTGTGTGTCCTGCTCTGGAACTGGAGCTGAGCAGAACATTCACACCCCCCTCCTGGGTCAGGGGACAACTTAAGAGCATAAGACAGTGTCCAAACGAGAGGAGCCCATTCGCCCCATTGTGCTTGTTTGGTGTCCATTAATAACTAAGTGATCCAAGGATCCTATCCAGTCTGTTTTTGAATGTTCCCAAATTGTCTCTTCAGCCGCATCGCTGGGGAGTTTGTTCAGATTGTGACGCCTCTCTGTGTGAAGAAGTGTCTCCTGTTTTCTGTCTTGAAGCACAATTTCCATTTGTGTCCTCGAGTGGAAAAGCTCCTCTGGTTTGATGTGGTCGATGCCTTTCATGATTTTGAAGACTTGGATCAAGTCCCCACGTAGTCTCCTCTGTTCCAGGGTGAAAAGGTTCAGGTCCTCAGTCTCTCAGTAGGACATTCCCTTCAGACCTGGAATAAGTCTGGTTGCTCTCCTCTGAACTGCCTCTAGAGCAGCGATATCTTTCTTGAAGTGTGGAGCCCAGAACTGGAGCTGGAGAGATGCAGAGAGACCTACAGGCCCAGGGCTGGGAGCTGCTTCTGCAGCCCTTCTGTGGGGAGGGTTGGCAAGCAGCACAAATGCAAATTGTGTCTGAGCTGGGCAGCGATAATAGAGACTTATTTGAGGATTAATACCTGCTTACCGATGCCTCCGTCACACTCCATTACGGTTTATTAGCAGAGTGCAGATTGTGTGCGTTTATAAAGGTCTGGTGGCGGCAGCGTGCGCTCTTAATGGCCTGTTTATTATGTATGCGCTGCACATCTGTCACAGTCCCATGGAGAGGGGAGCCACATCCGGAGCGTCAAGTGTGAAAGACACACGGGGGAGACGAGGGTGGCACGGGGGGATCTCTGAGTGAGGAGCGACTTATTTATTGCCAGCGACGGTGTGGGCGAAGCGGAGGGAACAGGAACGACAGTTGACGCACTGATGTCTCTCTGAGGAGTAATTAAAAGACACTTTGATGACTGAATAGTTGTGCCACAGACATATTATGATTATGATTATTATTAGCAGTAGTAGTAGTAGTTTTTGTTGTTTTTGTAGGATATCTGTCTGTTATTTTTCTTATTTAAAACGGAGTCCAAACTAACCTTAAATCTTAAAGTTAACCCTCACCAATTGTGGCCTATTTTAAAAACATATTTGTTTGATGGGGAGTATATGGGGAGTAAAATGCAAAATGCAAAATGTATTTTAATGATGGTCATCACAGGTAAAGGCATCAGCAACATCAATATTCATCTAACCGAATGAATATACAATGTTTATGCACATTACTACAATTTGTTAATGCCAAAAAGAAACCAAAATGGTCTAACTTAGGGACGGGTGTGTGCGTTATTTAGGGAGGGGGGGGTGCTTTCGTTAGGCACGGGTGTGTGCGTTAATTAGGGATGGGGGGTGTTCTTAGGGACGGGGGTGTATGTTTGTTAGGGACGGGGGGGTGTGTTCTTAGGGACGGGGGGGTGTGCATTCGTCAGGCCGCTGCTCAGTGCTGTGGTGACAGTCAGGAGTGGGGCTGTCTGTAGAGAGGCAGGTGGTGTGTTAATTGAGTTTGGGTTCGGTGGCTGGTGTGCACAGTGTCACACTGAGGAGAGCGACACAGCCATGGTGCTGGAGCTCGGACAGGCAGGGGAGTGGAGACACGAGGAGCGAGGGGGCAGAGAGATGGATAATTGAGTGAATTATGTGAATTATACTGGCAAACATCAGGCTGACATGAGCAGAGTGGCCAGAGCGAACTGCTCTCCTGTCTCTCCGTCTCTCACACACACACACAGCTCCCAGCCGGTCACTGCAAGTCCAGGGCAGTTTGCTGTGTGTGGACGAGCTCTGGCTGTGACACACGCTGTCCTTCTCGCTCTGCGTTTGCCCATCTCCCCCCTTCCCCTTCAAAGCCTGCCTGTGTGTGACAGGACTCTGGGACGCTTCTGTGTCCAGCATGCAAACGATAAAACAAGCACATCAACAAACGGAAGCAACAAAATAAAACAAAAAACTGATACACAGTCACACACAACGGGACGACAAATAACCTGTCCCAATGTGTTTGCGTCAGTCTGCCAGTCAGTTTCTCCCTCTCCATCTCCTATTCTCTCTCTCTCTCTCTCTCTCTCTCTCTTTCTCTCTCTCTCTCTCTCCCTCTCCTTCCCTTTCCCTTTCCCTCTTCCAATCTTCCTCTCCCCATCTCTCTCCCTCTTAATCCCTTAATTTGGACTGTAATTGCTAAATTGAGAGCATTTAAGTGACTGAATATAGTTCAGGTTTGAATGAATTCACTGGAGAGCTTGGCCAGAATGACACAAGCACACTGAGCACACAGGGAGCACCCCAGGACCCGTGGCCACAGCCGGAGCACCCCAGGACCCAATTACTTAATAGAAATCTAAATTGAAGTGGCTTAATTGAACATTTTCACAAAAGCATCTGTTTGAAATAAGTCAAATAAGTCAAGAGCTCAGACTGGATAAATCATGAGTGCAGAATATATGGGGAGTTAAATTACCACCATATGTTTCCAACATATAAAGTACATGTATGGATCACTGATTGAGATATATTTTAAATACATCACAGGCATTTTAAATTCATATAAAAGGGACCACATTTGTTGCATGAATGATAAGGATCCACTTAAGGATCGTACCTGTAAATTAAGGATCCACTGTATATTTAGGATCTATTGTGTATTGAGGTTCGTACCTGTATATTACAACGTGTGTTTGCCCCACAAGCGGATTGTCTCTGGTCGGTGGAGTGTGTGCGGGTAAAGGAGCTGTCAGTGAGAGAGCTGGCCCCTCCCCTCTAAAGACAGGCTTTCTGGGTCCGGGGAGGACAGGCGGCTATTATTAGATTTTCATTAATGAACGTGGTAATAAACGGGGGGGGGGTCACAGGCAATAGAGTAAAATTAAAGGCAAATTGACTATGTGGCAACGTAGCCTATAAATTAGGACTGTTGTGGTGGTCCAGCCAGCAGCGCAGCCTCTGGGCTATTAATCTTCGGGGGGGAAGGGGGGGCTGATTAAAGCCTTCTCCGTGGCTAATCCCATTTTCCTGAAGCCGGGGGCCGGGCTGTGCATAATCAAATTAATGACCATTTGCCAGATCTTTAGCTCGTTATTGTATTTGTCGCGGTCAGCAGAAAGGCCTGGGAGTGCTCTGACCCTGTTATTTATTCTCATCTTTCCTCTCCTCTCTTTCGCCGTCCCTGTTGTTGGACACCAGGAGCCCTGGGGTCGCCCCCGCAGGCCCGCTCAGACCCCCCAACCCTGTGAGCCACTTTTATTGCTATTCCTGCGGCAGGATCCTGTGTGTCTGCGATCGCGTGGTTTTATAATCCTGCTGGTTTGGATCTCTATACCTCACTGTCAGCTGTGTGTTTTGATATTCTGTTTATAGGTTGTTGTGTTGTTGCTGCTGAATCCATGTATGCTTATCCTCCTGAGGAGAGGGTTTGATTCTCAAGGCCTGTAACATTCGTTTTCACTCTAAATATGTTTAAAACAACTCTAAAATGAATGATGGTGACATCCACAGGTTTCAGTTATGCAGCATATAGCAAACATGTTACTCAAAACTGAACACCCATACACACTCACACACACACATACACACACACACACACACACACACACACACACACACAGCCACGGCCTGGCAGCGGGGGGGTGACCGCGCTCACACCTTCGTCGCTCAGCGCTGGCAACGCGGGTCACATCAGCTCTCTGCTCTCAGGTGTTAATTGTGGGATTTAGGCAGTTTCAGAACGCTGCTAATTTATTACTTTCCGACAGTGCGACACCGACACTGCCTGCTAATGACAGCAGCTTAAAACAGGAACAAATAAAATAAATGTTTTATTCATTCTGAGATTGTTTCTCCTCTTCCTCCCTCTCTCCCTTCCTCTTGCCTCCTCCCGCTGTGTCGACTTGGCCTGTACTGGAGGTCTTCTCTGCAATGACTGTGGGGTGGGTGGGAGACAGTGGGGTGGCGCGGGAGTTCAATGTTTTCCAGTGGTCCGTCGGAGTAACTCTCAGGTGTGGTTTTATCCTCAGTCCCCCCAGCCAGCCTGGAGAATGGAGCCCAGCCATATTAAAATGGGCAGACTGGATGACGACTGATTTACAAGTGAGAGAGGTGACTTTTCTCTCTCTCCCTCTCTCTCTCTCTCTCTCTCTCTCTCCCTCCTTCCCCTCTGCTGGTCTAACAAGCCAGAGATGGGGTGCGATGCTGCGCAGTCTTTAGTTCTTCTGTCGTCGCTCTCTGTCCTGTCAGATAGATTCTTCCAGTCCAGCCCCCCCGCTCCCGCAGTGCCTCGTGTTTGTAGAGTCAGCAGGCCTGGCCGAGCTCAGAGTGGACTTACCCTAACACCCCCGTGCTGCAGACACAGAGGGGGTGAGAGAGAGAGAGAAGGAGGGAGAGCAGGATGAAGGTAGCCTGCAAGGTTTATCTGAGGGATTTAAGATCATGAAGCCGACGCCTGACTGCCAGAGACGTGACGCCCCCCTGACTGCACCACCTCGCATCTCCTGCAGGGAGCGGGACAGGGAGGCTGGCCGTGCTAAACCCAAATCCTATTAGCTCTGTTTTTATTGTCCCCTTTATTGTGGCCCTTGAGCTCTGGACCTGTCTGTCAATGCTGTAACATCACAGATGTCAATTAGGAATTGAGAAGGAGAGGGAGAGAAAGAGGGAGAGGGATGAAAACAAAAAGAGATGGAGGGAGGTGGGTGACGAGAGCGAAAGATGAGCCTTGGCAATGATTCTGTGTCTTTATATGCGTATATGTAGTTTGTGTGGCTGCCGTTCAGCAGTGGTGCATGATGGGACTCAACAGGAAGTCTCCACAATTAGCCATAATAGGATGGCAAGGCGGCCGAGCTGCAGAGACACGTGTGATGTACGTTATCAAGCAGTTATAACTGCGTCATTACCACTCACTGTCCTGGTCAGTGATATCAGAATTAGTTTTTCTTTGAGGATTTTATTTCCCCATCTCTTTCCTGTTTTGTGCTTTGAGGATGGTGTGAAGCATTGGGCTAGATTAGAGGGAGACAGAGGCTGTAGGAGAGGGAGACTGAGAGAGGGATAGAGAGAGAGAGAGAGAGAGAGAGAGAGAAGGATTTTGTATTATTATTACTATTATACACTCACCTAAAGGATTATTAGGAACGCCATACTAATACTGTGTTTGACCCCCTTTCGCCTTCAGAACTGCCTTAATTCTACGTGGCATTGATTCAACAAGGTGCTGAAAGCATTCTTTAGAAATGTTGGCCCATACTGATAGGATAGCATCTTGCAGTTGATGGAGATTTGTGGGATGCACATCCAGGGCACGAAGCTCCCGTTCCACCACATCCCAAAGATGCTCTATTGGGTTGAGATCTGGTGACTGTGGGGGCCAGTTTAGTACAGTGAACTCATTGTCATGTTCAAGAAACCAATTTGAAATGATTCGACCTTTGTGACATGGTGCATTATCCTGCTGGAAGTAGCCATCAGAGGATGGGTACATGGTGGTCATAAAGGGATGGACATGGTCAGAAACAATGCTCAGGTAGGCCGTGGCATTTAAACGATGCCCAATTGGCACTAAGGGGCCTAAAGTGTGCCAAGAAAACATCCCCCACACCATTACACCACCACCACCAGCCTGCACAGTGGTAACAAGGCATGATGGATCCATGTTCTCATTCTGTTTACGCCAAATTCTGACTCTACCATCTGAATGTCTCAACAGAAATCGAGACTCATCAGACCAGGCAACATTTTTCCAGTCTTCAACTGTCCAATTTTGGTGAGCTTGTGCAAATTGTAGCCTCTTTTTCCTATTTGTAGTGGAGATGAGTGGTACCTGGTGGGGTCTTCTGCTGTTGTAGCCCATCCGCCTCAAGGTTGTACATGTTGTGGCTTCACAAATGCTTTGCTGCATACCTCGGTTGTAACGAGTGGTTATTTCAGTCAAAGTTGCTCTTCTATCAGCTTGAATCAGTCGGCCCATTCTCCTCTGACCTCTAGCATCAACAAGACATTTTCGCCCACAGGACTGCCGCATACTGGATGTTTTTCCCTTTACACACCATTCTTTGTAAACCCTAGAAATGGTTGTGCGTGAAAATCCCAGTAACTGAGCAGATTGTGAAATACTCAGACCGGCCCGTCTGGCACCAACAACCATGCCACGCTCAAAATTGCTTAAATCACCTTTCTTTCCCATTCAGACATTCAGTTTGGAGTTCAGGAGATTGTCTTGACCAGGACCACACCCCTAAATGCATTGAAGCAACTGCCATGTGATTGGTTGGTTAGATAATTGCATTAATGAGAAATTGAACAGGTGTTCCTAATAATCCTTTAGGTGAGTGTATATTTATATACTTAAACTTAATCATATTCAGTGCTTGAAATGTTGTTTTAATTACTACTTATGATCTATTATTCATGTATGTGGCAACACCAAAGAAAGAGGTTGTGCCAATAAAGCTCAATTTGAATTGAGACTGAGAGAGAGAGAGAGAGAGGGAGAGACAGAGGCGGAGAGAGAGTGTGTGAGAGAGGGAGAGAGGGAGAGAGATTGAGAGAGCGAGGGAGACTGAGAGAGACAGACAGGGAGAGAGACTGAGCAAGGGAGAGACAGGGAGATTGAGAGAGAGACTGAAAGAGAAAGAGAGAGAGAGAGAGAGAGAGAGAGAGAGAGAGAGAGAGAGAGAGAGGGGGGGGGGGGGGAGGAGGGGGAGGCAACACACCGCCCCCCCCCCCCCGTCAGGGCACAGCTCGGCAGGGTAATGGGACAGAGTCAGAGCAATTTCGGCGCGGCTTATGAAGCGGTCACGGTGCGTTAGGGCCGAGCGCTGAGTCGGCCACTGCGCTGACCCCCCCCCCCGCGCTGGTCACTCTGAAAGCCAGGTGGCTCAGACAGGCCACCCCGGCTAACAAGCTTACCTGCAGCTAATCTACTGAGAGGAATTAAAAGAGCGCCACGTGCGCCGGTGTGTCTGTGTGTGTGTGAGAGATACTCGAGACGCAGATAGAGAGGAGACGCAGCGGGGGGGCGGCTGAGCGCGGCTGAGTCTCCTGAACGCTGTGGCAGCACATCCATTCTCCCCCGCGCTGTGGTCAAGCACTTCCTTTCTGTCCCTCCTACCCCCCCACCCCGCTCTAAATCTCTGCGAATTAA
>NC_089851.1:1105000-1130000 GCF_036373705.1 Amia ocellicauda | reverse complement strand
CGTGCTCTGCCTCTCCATGCCTCACTCTGGTTTCACCTGGCGTTTACTGGGCTTATACTGCAGTAAACCTCATAAAGATCTCCCCTGAATCTCACTACTGTTCTCCTCACATCAGTTTGGGTTTTAATGGGTCAGAAAAAAATGCACCCTGCTTCGGCCCAAGCTGCTCACTGTGGCGTCACGCTGCTTGGCGCTCATATCCCTGTCCATCGTACCAACAGTCCACTCCTCCCCCGGTCTGGAGTGCAGTCCCAGTCCTTCCTGTTCTGCAGAGTCAGATCCACTCAGGCTCTCTCTGTCAGCGCTGTGGACAGAGCGGAGGGGACTTGTTGCGCCGTAACTTAAACCAACACAGAACAAAAATCACAACAGCAGCACAAAACACAAAAAAAAAAAAACACTGCAACAACCCCAACGAGAGCTGCGTTGGAGCAGATGGCACGCTGCCCTCACATCCTTATTAGAGCCGCGCGTCCGGAGGCGCGGCTGCGTTGTGCTGATCTCACAGTTTACAGAGGCCCGTCGCGGTGAGGGATAATGGGCATTATTTACTTCTCGTTACAGCACAGTGCCTGTGTCTGTGTGCCGAGCTGCCCAGGACTGGCTCTCCACACTGCGAGCGCAGGCCTGCGTCGCCGGGGGAATTAATTGGCCGTCTGGCATTTAAAGATCGGTGCAGGTGCATCATTATGGAGATGAAGAAAAAACTGAAAGAATAAAGAAAATAAATAAAGTAATCCGTCTGGGGGCGACCCTGGGGCCCCTGAGTGACTGGGCTCTCTTCCTGGAGATCCTCCATCCTGCAGGGGTCATGAGACACCCTGAGACACAGGGAGGGGCACTGAGACTCACTGAGCCCCACAACCAGCTCAAGTTTAAGGATTTGGATCAGAGAAATCCCAGAGGGCACTGGGGCTCTCCAGGGCCCGGGCTGGCCCCTCTGGTATATATGGACCCTCAGCCATCCCTGGCTGATGGAGTGGGTGTTAAAGTGCTCCGTTTGGCATCAGTCACTTGGATATTCCTGTCCTGGTAATGCCCCACTTTTTAATAATTGTGACTCTTGAAAGAGTCGTGTAATACAGGGGTTCCCAGCCCTGCTCCTGGAGGAGCCCCTGCCCTGCTGGTTTTTGTTCCAACCGAGCTCCCAATTACTTAATTGAACCCTTAATTGAACAAATCATTTCCTAAACCAGAGCCCTCTAATTATTTTCAACAGTAGGGGTTTAAAGTTAAGTATAAAATTGTTTAAGCAACTTATTATCGTATTAAGGAAACAACTTTTTCTCAGTTACACAATTAAAAATGTCAAATGTAAACAAATTATTACTTCAATTAAGCATTCAATTAAGTAATTGAGATCTCAGTTGGAACAAAAACCAGCAGGGTAGGGGCTCTACCAGGACCAGGGCTGGGAACCACTGCTGTAATATATACCATATGGGAGCTCCTTGGCATTGTAGCACCCGTGGAATAAAGCTGACCTACACTAACCCCCATCGGCTGTTGCTTCATCTGGCCCTCATGACTGGGATGCAGAAGTCACCACCATCCTTCCCTTATTATGGGCTGTAAATAAAGAGAGTCCCCCTGCTGACACTGGTTCCCAGAGCTGCTTCCCCTGTCTGGGGGGAACGCCCTGTACAGGAAACCACAGGCCTGAGAGCAGAGACGCCAGCCAGCGTTGCCCTCGACTGAGAGGAGGCAGGGACACGGCTAAACATCAAGCACAAGACGGAGGACACACAACCACTGAGCATGGACAGAAAACAAAGACAAAGATCCAGACCTTTCATAAATATACATTGCAGAAGTACATGTCAAATGCATTGTGAACATGTACAGAATCAGACTTTAAAATGTGTGAGTGTCCAGTAAACTGTAACTCGCCCCATGTTGACATGTGAACATGCCCTCAGCCCATGTCTTGACACGTTATAATAGACATGTATGCTTTAAAAGCATGTCTCTGTATTTGCCACTGAAAGAACAAAATCTCCCCCAGCCCCCTTGAGAGAGGCAGAGGGGTAATAACTATGGGGTAAGAAGGGTCTGTGGTGGGGAAATCTGCCCCCCACCACACACACACACACACACACACACCCTCCTATATCAGGTCATTGATTCAGTCACTGGATGCTGAGGCGGCACTTTTGAGAGTCTGTCTGCATGGATAAATAAGGCCCCATATATATGCAAATCTCGCCCATACCCCCCCCGACAGCTCCTAATTGACAATCTGTGAGCCCTATTGATCGACACACTGATGGCTGTGTATCTGCATGGATTAACATGAGCTCCCCCCTCCCTCTCTCTCTCCCCCTCTCTCTCCCTCTATCTCTCCCTCTCTCTCCCCCTCTTTCTCTCTCTCTCTGTAACAGGCTGTTAGAAATCCAGCGGCCGGCTCTGGGGCTCAACCCAGTATTAGGGAGCGCAGAAGATCATTACTGAGAGTCAGCTTTCTGTGAGTAGACAGTGTTTAACCAGAAACTGCGGCCCGTTTGAGGATGAGCTCTCTCCCCTCCACCTCCCAGCTCCCAGCGGCTGAAAGTATCTAAGGAATTATAGCATAAGAACATAAGACAGTGTCCAATCGAGAGGAGGCCATTTGCCCCATCGTGCTCGTCTGGTGTCCATTAATAACTAAGTGATCAAGGATCCTATCCAGTCTGTTTTTAAATGTTCCCAAATTGTCTCTTCAGCCACATCGCTGGGGAGTTTGTTCAGATTGTGACGCCTCTCTGTGTGAAGAAGTGTCTCCTGTTTTCGGTCTTGAATGCCTTGAAGCCCAATTTCCATTTGTGTCCCCGGGTGCGAGTGTCCCTGCTGATCTGGAAAAGCTCCTCTGGTTTGATGTGCTCGATGTCTTTCATGATTTTGAAGACTTGGATCAAGTCCCCACGTAGTCTCCTCTGTTCCAGGTGAAAAGGTTCAGGTCCTCAGTCTCTCAGTAAGACATTCCCTTCAGACCTGGAATAAGTCTGGTTGCTCTCCTCTGAACTGCCTCTAGAGCAGCGATATCTTTCTTGAAGTGTGGAGCCCAGAACTGTCCACAGTATCCAGATGAGCTCTAACTAGTGCATTGTACAGTCTGAACATCACTGTACAATTCATTGAGTAGTTAGGGTCACACTCTCAGGCTCTTGAAGTCTGGTCAACATCAGAGCTCAGAGTCACTGCGATATTCTTGAGGTTTTCACACTTGACTTTGTGTCATTTATTGCAAAGCCTTAGTAAAAACATTTTGTCTGTCTAACTAGGCTTTGCTTGTAGCAAAGTTTGGAGGCATAGAGGATTCTGGGGTGGTGTTGTGTAGTTTTTGGTGAAGTGCATTTAGGATTTGCAAATGCAACAAAACTAAACTAAAAGAAATGAGCGAAACAAACCAACAAACCACAATCTGGGGGTGAAGTTAGTGCAGGAATGAAAGCGCAGTGAAATCTTGCTGGCGGCTGCAGCCGGTCCTGTGGCGTTGTAACATCTCGGCTCTGTGTGTCTGTTGAGTTCTGCATGAGTGGTCTGCAGCTGCTGAGATAGCAGATACGGAGGGAGCTGTAAACACGTTTCAACAGAACACAGGGCTACCAAGAAATCGCAAAATACTCACGATAAGGAAATGGGAATTGCCACTCTGTTCCGAGGTCACCCGTAAACAAGCAGTGCAGAGTTTTTTATTTTTTTTTTACACCGCCTAAGCAAATTCGCACTTCCTTCTTGTGCAGATTAAAAGGACAAATTAATAAATCATCATTTTCCTGCCCACTCATGAAACATCTGTGCACAAAAAAAAGAGAGAGCGCGAGAGAAATTGAAAGAAAAGTTCCAGTGGTGTACCCTTTGATAAATAGCTCTGATTTGAGGTTTGTGGTGAAATGCAGAGCAGGACGATTTATAACCAGAGAGGAATCACGAATAATTATCTGAAGGGCTGAGGTTTTTTTCCCGTTTTTTCCGCTACCATTGCATCTTTCACGCTTCTCCTCTGCGATTCACCCCCCAAACGTGCGGCTGACTGGGTGCGGGAAGAGAAGCTGCGCCGGGCAGCAGCGACGAGGGGACGAGCAGCGGTTTCAAACACCACGGACAGCAGCTGCGATACGTCTTGGGGAACCAGGCGTACTTTCCAACACGCGACTGTGGCGCTGGCCGTCAGACCTTGGATTCACGGCTCCATCTCCTCCGGGCCGCACAGGCCGAGAGCAGCCACAGGCTCCCTGTGCTGCTGGGGTCTCCGAGGGGGGGCTGGGATTGAATGTGTAAGTTACAGTCAGCAGCAGCAGAAAGGTTTGTAAGTGCAGTTAAGCAATTACCTAGACCAATTAAGCAATTAGAAGCACAGCCCTCCTGGAGCAGAAATCAGTGGTCTGAGTCCATTCAGACTTTTCCATTCCACCTGACTTCTTCATCACTTCATTAGTCTAAGAGGCCCAATCATCTGTTCATACCAGGTCTGATCCGACTGCTCATTGAAATGTATGTTGAAGAACTGCAGGAGCCCAGTAACTGAGGGCCGGAGGGGTCCTTCCCCCACTACATACATCATGAACATGAAATTAATTTGTCTGTGTGTGTGTGTGTGCGTGAGTGCGTGTGCATGTGTGTGTGTTCCATCACTCATTCCCTCGGCAGCCTGTTTTCTTATGTTTCCTTTTTTATACCCGAATCTCTTCCAATCCATGGGTGTCCTCAGCATTGCACGGGTTCGGGGACAGTGAGATGTCCCCCTGTCCCACACTGTCACATCACCATACAGGGAGACCAGGTAGTCAGAGCCGCCAGGCCGTCCAATCTATTCTTGTATAAAGAGCACGATGGTGAGTTATTGGTTTGTCTCAGGTGATGAATCGTAATAGACCGATATACAGAACATCCAATTTATGAAGCTCTGTTTGTGGCGCGGGTAATAAATGACGTCCCCCAGGAGCGATAGCAGCAGGGCGATGGCGCTGTCATGCACGGGCCGCTCCCTGGGTTCATAGCTCATATACTGCCCCCAATCAATAGCAGCAGCCTAATTTTGAATCGATCCTCCCAGTTATTAATGTTTATATGTGATATGCAAATGCTAACGACTTGTCTGGCCCTGCACTGGAATGTATTGGTCTTATGACAGAATGAGAGTCAGGCAGACAGGCAGACAGGCAGGCAGGCAGGGCAGACCCGGAGACTCGAGGGCCCGGGGCTGTGTGTTTGCACCTGCGGAGCGTGCAGTGCTGCTGTTAATCTGCCAAATGAGTAAATGATCGTCCTGGCTGAACTCCGGGAGAGAGAAGTTGGAGAGGAGAGGACCTGGCAGAGACTCCTGACTGCGCAGAGTGAGCGATCTCTCAGCTCTGTTTTCTCAGGATTTCATTTCCAGCCTGTCCTGCTCTGTCTGTGCAGCGGGGCTCCCTGCCCTGAGCTCTTGATGTTTTTGCCTCTGGACTTGTTGATCCAGAAGAGAGAAGAGCTCTGGAAGGACGCTAACCTGCTCTGTGTGTCCCTCGCCCGCCTGCCTGTCCGCTAAGCCCTGTGCCTCTGCCGGCTCTGTCACAGCGGGAGCAGCTGCAGGGAACGGGCCTCATTAGCTCAATCTGCTCAGGCTGGAGGCGTAACAATAAATATATAGATGCTGAATTAATCTATATATTATACAGTCGCTAGGATCTGCCTGAGATCGTCAATGTAGGGAGATGCCATTTCTGATTTTATTTTGTTTTTTTGCAGAAAATTGGTAGCCGTCATTTCCATAATTCCCCACTCGCCTCCTGAATATTGTCTTCGCAAACCATTACTGCCGCTCTGCCTACTCCAGGCCACGGGAATTGATTTGGCACAGCCGGAGACGGGAGAAATGACTCCGCGTGAGGCAGGCGGCCGCATGGAGCAGCCCTGGGACACACAGACCCGAAACACACAGCCCTGGGACACACAGCCCTATGACGCACAGCCCCACCCCTCACAGAGGTCAGCAACTCAGTGTCTGAACAACTCCTGTTCTCTTTCTGTCTCTCTCACACACACACACACACACACACACACTCAGATAATACAAAACAGAACAGCACCTGAAGTCCCTGCTGGAGCAGGATGTGGCGCCTGTATCAGGGCTCGTAGTGCAGTGCCTCGAGGACCTGATCCCTCTGAACTCAGCAGGATGTTCCATTCCCTGCGTCTGTTGGTGCAGCGTGTTTGTTGCTCTCCCAGTGAGGCGGTGTGGTTCAGACACAGGGACTGCAGACCCAGCAGGGACTGACCGCACACCCTTACAGACCCCTGCTCCATATAAAACGTACTCCTCTACCTGGTCGACAATGTGTACAGTGTGGACCCAGCTGCCCTGACCCCCGAGCTCACCCTTTGCTCTTCAGTCATTCCTTAGAAATCTGCATCTCTCTACTTCATGAACACGTGTGTGTGATCGACACGGCACCCTGAAGTGGTTCCTCACAGCATGCCACTGATCAATACTGGGTGCTACTTAGTTCCTGGTTAATAACTCTGTGCAAATACTGAATTAACATGTTTATTTAATCAAGTTTCAAGCCATTGAAATGCAATTCATGTGCAATTTTCACGGAGACGAAGACGCAGAAGAGAGAGAGGCTGGTGTTGGGAAAGTTTCAGTTTTTATGGGGTTTCCAGCTGAAACACCAACAGTGTGGAACTGAGTGTGTGGCTGATTGGTGGTGCTGGACTTCTAATTAGAAAGAATCCTATCTGTTTGTATGAAATTAGACATACATGCATTGAAAACTAAATAAACAGCATATTATCCTTGGAACACTTCACATTTTTCCAGTTGAAGGAGTGAGTAAGTGAATGAGGGGCTAAATAAATAAAGAAGCGGTCGTTGTCTCTCAATGACTTGTCATGTCTGCGGGCTCGTGGAGAGTGAGGGAATTAAGTCTGAGGAGCTGTGCTGGAGAGGCACGGCGTCAGATACAATTACTCACTCCCTGCATCTTAATTAGTGCAAATGGTGCATTAAAGGAAAATTATCATCAATATGATATTAACAGACGTTCGGTAAACGAATAAAGGAAAAATGCTTATTCTTCTGTCTTTGCTCATAATGAAGATGTCTTTGAAGGGCCTGCAAGCTGCATCCCTGCTACAGAAAGAGGGGGAGAGCGAGGGAGAGAGAGAGAGAAGAGTGGATGAGAGATAGGGACACGAACGGGAGAGAGAGAGAGAGAGAGAGAGAGAGAGAGAGAGAGAGAGAGAGAGAGAGAGAGCCCTGACTGGACAGTATTGCACAGGACACAGATGCCGTACTAAGAGAGAGAGAGAGACTGGGCCTCTACCACCTATCCGCTGCAGGATTGAACTGGACCCAGGGACACCGGTCTGTGTCGTCATACACACTCACACAATGACACACACACACAATGACACACATACACACACACACACACACACACACAATGACACACACACACATTCATGGGACTCGGGGGCAGTAGGTGTGTAAGCTACGTGTTCATTATTATTATTATTATTATTCAGCCTGACAGTTAGTCACAATCGGACCAGTGTATTGCGTGTGAGTTTGTGTGTGTGTGGCAGTGGAGCATGCATGTGTGACTGGAGTGTGTCTGAGACTGTGAGTGTGTCTGTGAGTCTGAGTGTGTGAGACTGTGTGTGACTGGAGTGTGAGTGGGCGTGAGTTTTTGTGAGTGTGCGTGTGTGTGAATGTGTGTCTGAGTGTGAGTGAGTGTGCAAGTGTGCATGTGTGCGTGCGTGAGTGGCGCATGTCTGTCTGAGAGGTGGCATGGCGTGTGTGTGTGTGTTTGTGTCTGGAGTGTGAGTGTGCGTGAGTTTGTGTGAGTGTGCGTATGTGAGTGTGTCTGTGAGTCTGAGTGTGTGTGCTAGTGGAGAGTGTATGTGAATGTGTGTCCGAGTGTGCGTACGTGCGTGCGTAAGTGACGCATGTCTGTCCTAGCGGTGGCACGGCGTGTGTGTGTGTGTTTGTGTGCGTGTGAGGGAGTGGAGAGTGTGTGTGGGGTTGTACGGTGGGGGGCTGCGCGGCACAGCACTGCAGGCTGATGTGGGGCTATTCATTTCACAGCTGTAGTTGGATTATCTGGTGGAAGTGCGCCGGGGTAAGCTGTGCTTTTTATCTCATTCAAACATGTTGCTAATTCAGCACAGAGCGGCTGCCAGAAGAGCCTCTCACACTAATCGCTGTATCATTCTCCCTGCCGTGAATAAACCAGAAATTTTAATCCCCAATCAGCTGCTGTGACATGGATTTAGCGCCTGTGACATGCGCAGCGACCCGCAACTCCACCATCGGAAAGGAAAATAAAAAAGTGAGGAAACAAAAAAAGAGGAGTGGGGGGGAGAGAGAGAGAGAGAGAGGGAGAGAGAGAGAGAGAGAGAGGGAAAGGGGGAGGAAGAGCCATGTTTCTGTGACTTGGACACAGGAGAGCAACCCTGGAACACGTGATACAATCCCACTGCCACACAACCCTGGAACACATAAGAACATAAGACAGTGTCCAATCGAGAGGAGGCCATTCGCCCCATCGTGCTCGTTTGGTGTCCATTAATAACTAAGTGATCAAGGATCCTATCCAGTCTGCATTTGAATGATCCCAAATTGTCTCTTCAGCCACATCGCTGGGGAGTTTGTTCAGATTGTGACGCCTCTCTGTGTGAAGAAGTGTCTCCTGTTTTCTGTCTTGAATGCCTTGAAGCCCAATTTCCATTTGTGTCCCCGGGTGCGTGTGTCCCTGCTGATCTGGAAAAGCTCCTCTGGTTTGATGTGGTCGATGCCTTTCATGATTTTGAAGACTTGGATCAAGTCCCCACGTAGTCTCCTCTGTTCCAGGGTGAAAAGGTTCAGGTCCTCAGTCTCTCAGTAGGACATTCCCTTCAGACCTGGAATAAGTCTGGTTGCTCTCCTCTGAACTGCCTCTAGAGCAGCGATGTCTTTCTTGAAGTGTGGAGCCCAGAACTGTCCACAGTATCCAGATGAGCTCTAACTAGTGCATTGTACAGTCTGAATATCACTGCCCTTGTTCTCAATTCTACGCTTTGACATGATACAATCCCATTGTCTCACAACCCTGGGAAAACCACCGTCCAGCCAGGAAGGTGAGCAATACTGTTGAAAATCAATGCACACTGTAGTGGGGGACAGGCTGTATACAGAGGAGAGAGAGAGTGACAGGACCAGCTGAACAAAGGATGCTGGGAGGACTGACGTCATCATGGGCCGCTGGGAGATACAGCAGAGCTCAAATATTTCACATTGAGAAGTGCTGGGACTGGCTATCAATCAGTTTCAATCAGTCTGTTTTTATTTGTCGTAGAGCAGTGGTGCTATGGGCTGGGTTTCACTGCCCTGGGCTTCACCACACCGGCCCTGGGAATGCCGTGTTTCTAAGGCCTGGTGACTGCGGTAGACCAGCGTTGATTTAGGGTCCAGTGCTGTACAGTATGGTGAAGACATGTGGTGCCATAGTGGAGCCACAAGTAATACTTTTCTCAGTCAGAGCCTTTTAATTATTTTAAACAGTAAGGTGTTTAAGTTCAGTATAATATTGTATAAGGAACTCATTATCTTATCTTTCTTTTCAAAAAATCTAATGTAACCAAATCATTACGTCAATTAAGGTTCAATTAAGTAATTGAGAGCTCGGTTGGAACAGAAACCAGCAGGGTAGGGGGTCCCCCAGGACCAGGGCTGAGAACTACGTCCGAGCTCCTCCCACACATGCTCTTCACAGGAGACGCTTAGTCCCAGGGCGGCTGTGAGGGAGGGGGAGCTGAGGCCCTGTGCACCCCTGAGGGTCTGCAGCCGCTTTTAACCAGGGCACGAGCAAAGAGAGAATCTATTTATTGATTCATACATTGTTTGATTCATTCAGTAGACATCTTTCATCAAGGTGACTTGATTATTAAATGATTATTAGTATTAGTAATAGTAGTATTAATGGGGGGGGGCTGTCTACCTGTCACTGAGATGTGGGATTACACTATCCTGTCTTCCCTTCTGCCCCTAAAATACACACACACACACACACACACTCACACACACACACACGCACACACACACTCACAAACACACTCACACACACACTCACAAACACTCACACACACACTCACAAACTTACTCACACACACACTCACAAACACACTCACACACACACTCACTCACACACTCACACACACATTCACTCACACACACTCATACACATACACACACACTTACAAACACACTCACACACACACACACTCACAAACACACACTCACACACTCACACACACACTCACACACACATTCACTCACACACACTCACACACACACCACTCACACACACTCACACACACACTCACTCACACACACTCACACACACACTCACTCACACACTCACACACACATTCACTCACACACACTCATACACATACACACACACTTACAAACACACTCACACACACACACACTCACAAACACACACTCACACTCACACACACACACTCATGGACCCGGTGTGTGAGAGTGAGTGTGTTTGCGTGTGTGTGTGTGAGTGTGTGTGAGAGTGTGTGAGTGTGTGGTTGAGTGTGTGTGCGCTCAGTGAGTGTGTGTGCTCAGTGAGAGTAGGGGCAGATGGGGGTCAAGTGTAATCATTTTTATAGAGCTCAGATCAATAGCAGCTGGAGATAAATGGCTCGTGTCAGAGTCACAGGGATTCCTTAAAAAATAGGAAAACGAGAGAGAGAGGGAGACACGACACGAGCAGCACTTACACAATTACTGAGGGGCGGGGGGGCGGACACGGTCCACCACGGTGTCACTGTTAGCAAGGCTGTGATGATGATGTTTACGGCCCTGGTGGCCTGCGGCAACAGTGCCGAGACAAACTTCTCCCTTTACCCCGTCTGGGCCACCGAACCAAGCCGAGCCAGGAACACACAACCCCTACAAGACAGAGAGAGAACTACAGATAGACAGTGAGGCAGAGAGAGGGAGAGAGAGATAACACTGTCAAGAGGATTCTCCAATCGCGGGATTGTGGAGTTTTGCAGATTGTCATGCCTGCTTTGCTCCCCAATCCCCCTCATCTGCTGTCCTCTCCGGCTCCCCCCGCTGAGCTGATCGAGCAGTAAGAGCCTCAGCCAGGACCCCGGGCTGGCCTGGATACTGCCTGTGCCTATGCCCAAACCGCAGACAGGCAGCCGCACTGGCAGGGCCCGTATGGAACAGACACATATACATGAATTATATACATCAGAAACAACAATATATTTCACATCTGTCACATAAAGAATGGCCAGTGTAGCCGTGTGAGTGTGGAGTGTGTGGCCCTGCCTGGGGCCTGTGCCTGCTGTGGCCCTGTACTGAATGAAGCGGCTGATGACGAGTCTCACACTGCCTGATCTTCTCTCACAATGGTGGCAAGAAAGCCCCTGTAAACGGTCTTGATTTGCAAAGCCGCACGATGTGAGAGACTGTATGAAAAGCATTGCTCTGACTCATCATTTACCAGCTGTGGAGAATCAGACCCCCCAGGGCAGGTGAAAGAACTGAGTAAATACATATGTACTTACTGTGCAGTTACAATGTAGGGAATGTGTAACTACTTATGTTGTTACTGTTTTTTACAATCACTTTGGCACTAATTTCAGAACCTTGATGTCATTTTTCAAAACTCTGGACACAAAACTCACAACCGATTATCAAAATGTACATTTTTCTAAACTCTAACGCTTTTTCCAATTGCTTGGATATAATACACATAAACCTCAGATCATTTGTTCATTGAACTAAAATCAGCTGTTCAAAATGGCAAAACTTAACATCAAAGTATTACCATTTCAAAATGCAATTCACACATTACATCTGAGATCACTGTCTATTCATTTAATTACAAAGATCTAACTATCAATTGATACAGCTGCTCAAAATGATAAGTGACTGTTGCATTACTCTTAATGCATAGTTTTATGGAAACTGACGGACAATATTCCATGTTTAGATCATGAAAGTTTCAGGATAATGAGATCCATTGACACCAATTACCATGGAACATGAACCAGTTGGACTACATTATCTATGGATGTAATATTGCATCATCATTCTTTATCAGACACTGTTTCTATGGTCCCATGTAGCACTTTTCCACACCATGTTTTCAGATTTGACATTACTGTATGCATGCAGGCCCTGCATTGCTTTTCCAATACTGCCAACTGGTTATTGATGATTGATTTCACATTGTGGTACGAGTATATAGTGAAATGAGTGCTATCCACCTCGACAACACAGCGATAACATGGAGCCGGCAGGTGATCCAGGTCACAATAGAGGTCAAGCAGTGGGAGGAGGAAGACGTGGTGGTCAAAGGAATGGCAGGGGACAAGCACCCCTTCTGAGAGGTGGTCGTCGGCCTCGTCATAGAGGAGGGCTTAGGCCTCACCAGAGAGGCGGCCATGGGCCTCGTTTGAGAGGTGTTGGGGGAACGTGGTAGAGGACAAGGCCACGGACCAGACAGCGGCAGCAACAGCAAATAGTGTCCAGTGAAATCCGAGCAATAGTTGTAGACCATGTTGTAAATCAAAGCATGACAATGACTGAGGCAGCTACAATGATTCAACCAAACCTCAGAACACCAACCGTGGCCTCAATCATCAGAACTTTCCGCAATGAGAACTGGTATGTCTTCACCATGCACTAAACATCAGGCTACTCTAAAGTGTCAGATGACTGTATACTGGCATGCCAATGTGTACCACAGAGTAAGTGATGTGACTGAATGTGTTCTCACTGTAATTTCCCTGCAAAATAGAGATGAGGCCAAACAGGGGAGGCAGAGGCAAAATTCAGACTGACCAACAACAGCGGGCTGTGGTCAATTTGGTTCGGGCAAGAAATGATATTCACCTTACAGACATTCAGCAGCACATCTTGGACAATGACGACATGTTCAACAATGTGGAAGCCATAAGTTTGCCGACTATTGCACGCATGCTGAAAAGGCACCAGGTGTCTCTAAAATAGTGATACCGTGTGACTTTTGAAAGAAATGCAGACAGAGTGAAGCAGCTGAGGACTGAGTATGTTCAGGTATGTTCAGTTTCAAGATGCCTGTTGTGAAAAATTCCCCAAAAATTCTACATCAGTGTAATCAGTCATTCTCTTTCTCTTTCAGCTGGATGCTGACGAAAACCATCACACATTCATCTTTTTGTATGAGGCAGGCTTCACCCTGGCCAAGACAAGGAGGAGAGGTCGGAATTGTGAGAGGAATGTGTGCGGCTATATCGGAAGATGATGTGGTGGGACGCAGACCTTGTATTGGATAATATAATGCAGCTCTCCTTGTAACCTTCCTTGATGAGCTAGATCAGGTCTGTAGAGCTGATGGTGTGACCGATGTCATTGTGTGGCATAATGTCAGGTTCCACCATGCTCAAATGGTGCAAGCATGGTTTCAGTCCCATCCACAATTTACCACCCTGTACTAACCCCCACACTCTCCTTTCCTTAACCAGATTGAGGAATTTTTCTCCAAATGGAGGTGGAAGGTATATGATAGGCACCCTCACGAACAAGTCACCCTTCTCCAGGAT
Organism: Amia ocellicauda; assembly: GCF_036373705.1. Lineage (NCBI taxonomy): Eukaryota > Metazoa > Chordata > Actinopteri > Amiiformes > Amiidae > Amia > Amia ocellicauda. The sequence goes on along the minus strand of NC_089851.1, from coordinate 1,116,440 downwards.
GACACAAGCAATGACATCACGGCAGACCAGTGTCAGGCCTGGATTCGCCATGCCCGAAGATTCTTCCCAAGATGTTTGGCTAATGAACACATCTATCGTGATGTGGATGAGAACCTCTGAACACTGCAGAACACTGCACGCTGCAGTTGACGTTTTACTGTAGTTTTGTTCTTTTTTGTAGCTAATTATTTTTGCTTTGATTCAAAGAAACCTATGTTGTGATTCTATTGTATTGCATCAATACATTTCAGATTTTGTTCAATGATTCCACTGTCTGTAGTATTCTCTCTACTAGTCCTTTTACAGTGATGTATTTACATGTAGTACCATAATGAAACATGCATCACATATTTTGTACTACAATATTTAATGATTGTACGAACAACTACACAGTGAAACTATCGGTATCTTGTGTGGGTGATCTAAATAAATGTTACTATGGTATGTCATGATAAATTAGTTATTTGAACCAATGATTCTGCAAGTGCAAGGTTTCCTTAAAGATATGAATGCACAATGCAATGTTATGAACATTGGACAGCCTGTGTTACAAGTGATAAATGTTTTGAGTTTTGTGTCCAGAGTTCTGAAATTAAATGCCAAAGTAATTGTAAAAAACTGTAAACTACACCATGCCTATTGAGCTGAATCAATGTTGTGTAGCATATTGACATATACCAGCGTTATTGTGCATTAGCTCTACTGCATCTGAAGGAAATTTCCTGTGTGTGTGTGTGTGTGTGTGTGTGTGTGTGTGTGTGTGCGTGTGTGTGTGTGAGTGTGTGTGCGTGTGTGTGTGTACATGTGTCAGTGTGTGTGAGTGTGCATGTGTGTCAGTGTGTGTGTGTGTGTGAGTGTGTGTCAGTGTATGAGTTTGTGCGTGTGTGTGTGTCTGTGTGTGAGCGCGTGAGTGTGTGTGCGTGTGTGTCTGTGTGTGCGCGTGAGTGTGCGTGTGTGTGTATGTCAGTGTGTCAGTGTGTGTTAGTGTGTGTGTGTCAGTGTGTGTGAGTGTGCATGTGTGTGAGTGTGTGTGTGTGTCAGTGTGTGTGTGTGTGTGTGTGTGTGCGTGTGTGTGTCAGTGTGTATGAGTGTGCATGTGTGTCAGTGTGTGTGTGCATGAGTGTGTCAGTGTGTGTGAGTGTCAGTGTGTGTGCGTGTGTGTGTGTGTGCACGTGAGTGTGTGTGTGTCAGTGTATGAGTGTGTGCGTGTGTGTGTGTGAGTGTGTGCACGTGAGTGTGTGTGTGTCTGTGTGTGTGTGTGTCAGTGTGTGTGTGTATGTGTGTGTGTGCGTGTGTGTGTGAGTGTGTGCGTGCATGTGCGTGTATAGAAGAGACAATCGGAGAAGTATGAGATAGATAAATACATTGTAAACATTAGAAAAGGAAACAGCGTGACCAAAAATAAATAACAAAATGAATGCAACTGGAGAAATGGACGGCCAGCTCCCTAAGGTTGGCAGTTCCCGTACAGGAACTATAAACTCTACTCTCAGCTCTTCTGTAGTAATTAGCAGTGTGGCCCCAGGGAGGGCCGGGGGCTGGGGTCTGGCACAGTGCTCTCGCTCCCAGCAGGCTGTGCACAGGGGTTGGGGGGGACCCACACAGACATTAGAGATAAAGGCAATATTGCCCATCTGAGCGTTATGAATACGTTGCAAATACACAAAGAAAAGCACTCAAAAATATATTGTAATTCATTATCTAAAAACATTAAAATATATGTTTAAATATATCTCATGACACATGTGTATCACTATACAATATATAAACATTGTGGTAAAGCACCAGAGAAGCCTGCTATAGATCGGGACCATTGGCAAAGCAGGCACAGCGCAGTACTGCAAACTTACTGCAGTAAACCTTCGTCAAGGTCAACCGACGAGGGAGGCGCTCACGCCCAGCATGAACCACTTTTAAACTTGACTGTAAGCAGAAAATACTGTTTTATTGTGTGTAGTATTTTACATTACATATAAAAACAATTCAATTTTTAATACTTATGATTAAAAACTTTAAAAATCAATTCTTAAAATCACTTAAAAATTTTAAAATCTTTGTGATTTAACAAAATCAAAAACAAAAAAAACTTAACTTTAAATAAACATGTGCACAAAACAACAAAACAAACGTGATTAAAGCAAAACTGCTCACCAACATAAAAGTCAAATACATTGAAAATAACTGAAAATGCATTGGACAAAATAAAGAAACAATTAAAAAGGTAAAAATAAAAAACAAACAAAAAAGGTCCAATGCATTTAAAATTAAATCCAAAACGGACAATGTATTTGACAAAAAAAATATAACAAAACTAAACCAAAAAACCCCTAAACAATTTGTGTTTTAAAACCAACCGACTGTAAGCAGAAAAGGCAGAAAGAAGAGGAAGAGGATGAGCGAGGAATGGGTGAGAGAGAAGAAAAAGAAAAGTGAGATTGAGCTGGAAGAGAGGTCAGCGTCATCAATCAGAGCCAGCCCGGGTCTCTCGGGGGCGGCACGGGGCGTCATGCTCTGCCGGGTGTGGGGGGCAGCGCGGGAGGCGGCCGGTCCTCGGAGGGAGGCGCGGGGGGTTACGCAGCGGCCTGTGAAGACGGCTGCCTCAGCAGCTGTGGAGAATCTGCACACAGGCGAGATATTCCCCCTCCTCAGCGCTCTGCGCCCCGCGGCCCTACGCTGCTCCCGCGGCCGAGCGTGCCAAATCAATGCCCCTCGTGTCCTGTTGTTTTCCCTGTTTTTCGTTCCTGGGAGGGGGGGAATTCTCTTTATCCTCCTCCTCCTCCACTGTCCGAAATCTAGTGCTCCATAGGAATTACTGCTACCCGACTTGATTAGCGCTATTTGATTGGGGAGTTACGTGCAGTCGAGTCGGTTCCCATGACTTTACGTATCTGTTTATTTATTTCTATGCCCCCAAAATGCAGAGAGAGGCAGAACCAAAATATCAGGCACGCGAGCAAAAAATAAAACGCTGAATGTGTTTTTCTGTCTACAGATGTAATACGCGCCACAGTATTAAAATATTTCAATGTCACAGGCGAGGCACCACGAATCCGTAGCTACCGTTATTAGGTTATGTGTTCTACGCTCATTCTTCTTCTCGTTAAGCAAGTCTTCCCAGGTCAGCAGCACTGCGGGGGAGAAACATCCCGGGGCATGGTGCCCGGTACTCCTGGGGCCTGTAGACTGCGCTGCAGCAGGGTGTGTTCATGGCAGAGCGCAGTAAAGCACAGAGACGACCCAGGGAACCTACGGGAAACCAGGGTCCCACCAGGGTACGGCACCATGCTGACACACTCTGCTGTTAATCAACCTGCCAGACAGGAATCTGAGAGAGAAAGGGCCTCTCAGAGTGGCCGGCCTGGGGAGTTGCTGATTGTCTGCTACGCTGTTTTTTTGTTGCTTAAAAACATTGGAATAAATAAATAAGACAGGCGATGAAAGAAAGAAGAAAAGGCTTGGCTGGATCAATAAGATTCAGTTGACCAAATGACTAGTGATGCCAAAGTGTCTTCCTGGGGTCTGCACTCCCTTGCTCAGCCGCTCGCTGGTTTCCACACAGCTCTGTGCCAGGGTGTGCCATGGTGCTGTGCCACTCTGTGCCACGCCGCTCTGTGCCGCTCCTACCCGCCTCCCTCCTGGGGCCACACGGGCAATCTGCTACGTGTTCCTCAGAAAATAATAAATAAATAATACATAACTATCACAAAAAATCCGTTCCTTTCCCCTTTCTGTATTTATATATATATTATTAAGAGAGAAATCACATTATGGCACACAGGATTTCAATTCTAGGGTTAACCACTTCTCTCAGCCATGTAAATTGGGGGCTTAGTCAGGGGACTCAGAGCGCAGCGAGGTTTCCCTTTATGCAAAGCGGCTGTGCGTAATAAACCCTATCTATGGAAATGCAAAGCCCCGCTGTAAGCCCCTTGTGTGGGATTAGACAGCCAGGGACAGCCCCGGCTCCAGCAGTTCTCTTTACCCTCTCTGGGTCTCTCTCCCTCTCTGGGTCGCTCTCTTCACAACTGCGCTTCTCCGTCTTTCCCAACTGAATTGCAAACTTCACCCTGTCTCTGCCAGCTGCATTTTGAACTCTCTCTCTCTCTCTCTCTCTCTCTCTCTCTCTCTCTCTCTCTCTCTCTCTCTCTCTCTCTCGCTCTCTCTCTGAGCTTTATTGCCTAAGCTCTATCTTTGGTGTTGCCAAAGCATGTGTGATACAGGCGATACATAAAAAACAACAAGAAATTATATATTTATAATTAAATTAATTAAACAATAAAATAATTAAATTGTTTTCTCAACAGTTCTCGAGATTAGCTTCCTCTCTCCCTCTCTCCCTCTTTCTAATTTAGAATCCATCAGGTAACAGGACAGTACACCCCCTGCCATATCTCTCCACAAGGAATACACTGTGACTCTCAGCTCATCTGCACTACAAATAAACAAGACGACCCCCAAAGACAGTGAGACAGAGTATTTTGGGGGAGAAGCTGTCTTAGTGCTAGACTTGCCTCTGAGGTCAGGCCAGGTCAAGACAGGGAGGCAGCCGAGACAGTTTGGTCTTAAGGAGCGCAGGTCATGTGACCTGCAGCCTGTGGCTTTGTGCAGATATAGTGACGGGGCAGAGAGGAGGCTGCTGGGGCGTGAGGGGGGTTGGGGGCCAACACATAGTAAGACACGACAGCCACTTACACAGAAGGACACACTGACACACTGACACTTCCAGTGACTGACACGTTGACACTGTATACAGACTGAAACACTGACACAGATGCTCAGACTTGCACTCTGCAGGGGGACGTCTACTCCTGGACTGCAGCTCCTCACAGATCTGCCCAATTTCCCACCCCAATCAATTCCACACTGGGACCCCAGGCCGATCCATACTGTCTGTTTCCCTTCACAGAGGGACGCACACTCAGACAGCGCAGTAAAGATGTATTCAATTCTCTCTCTCCCTCTCTGGGCCCTGGTGTTCCTCCCAGCTGACCACTGGGCAACTTGAATGAACACAGAACAGTGGGACATCATGGCAACACATATTTCTAGACTTTCTAGAGTATTACACTACTTCCTCGAGCATCTCTCGAGAAACTTACTGTTTTTCAATATTTTCACAATGATTTTCAAGATAGTTATCCTCTCTCTCTCTCTCTCTCTGTCTCTCTCTCTCTCTCTCACTCTCCTTGGAGTCTACGGATGTCTTGCATACCCACCGTTCCTGTTCCTCTTCCGAAACTTTGGGTTTCCATTGGTCTGGGAGCAACACCAACATTCAGCCGGCGAGAGACCCCCACGAGTTCTGCGAGGCGTGCCTGGAGTCGCTCGTGCTGCAGAAGCTCCTCTCGCTGCGTGTGTTGGGTCAACTAACACGCAGCAGTTCCTCTGCATGCCCTGCCCCCACAGTGCCCCCACGGCCGCTCTCCACTCTCCACGCCAGCACGGGCGTAATCTCCGACTCCGGGTCCTGGGACACTCCCACACTCCTCCTTGCTGCCGTGTGCATAGGAGTGCAATGGAAAATGCAGCGCTGACCCATCACATGTCAGAGTTGATGGATGTTGTGAAGCAGAGTGAGATGATGGCTTCTCTCCTCCTGCCCCCTGCTGGAGATCTGAGGGTGGCTGCCTCGCCCTCTCCTGTGGAGCCCTAATGGAGGTCCTGCACGGAGGACACTTGGGTGCTTCAAAATGTGTCACTCGGCATCTCCCTCCAGTTCCGCTTCCGGCACGTGGTGTGGACCACGGTGAGGGACTCCCTTCTGCCAACTGGACGGAGATCTCGGCTCTACCAGCCAAGCACTACGTTTGTGAAGATGCCCCCTCTGCCCTCCATAGGGCCTTTTATTCCAAGTTCATCCCAGTTTCCGAATCACACTGCAGCAGAGCGATGGCAGAGAACCGGTGCCAACATCGGGGAGGCGTGGTATGATTGTCCACCAATTCAAATGAAGGGCATCTGATTGAACAGCTGTAAATCCTCACTGCTGAAAGGCTCTTGAACGCTCCGCTGAGCAAGGAGTGGGATGTTGAGCGTTCCACCATTTTTGGTGCTTTTGATCTTTTATAAATCAATAATTATTGATCATATCTGTGGAATAAGCACAAAGTGAGGTGCATTGGTATTACTGTACAGAGTTCGGTATGATGTAGGAGGAGTTATTGTTTAGACGAACGGAAGATTAATAATGCAGACTGGGCGGGCCCGGCTCATTGATGCTCACCCCGAGGGTTCAGAGATCATTTCTCATCTCTGAGAGTCGAGTTTGAGTCTGAGGTTCCAAGGTCACATCGATTCAAGGTGACATTGCAGCCCTTGTGGAGTGTACAGAGTTAAAGGCAATGCTGCCCACCAGCTCTGTGCATGTTGTGATGGACACTAATGGCGGGGGGAATGATGCTTGTTACATCAGCGAGTCTTGCATCAGTTTCAGATCCCCTTGGCTTTGGTCAGCTGTCAGTCATGGTCCTGCTAAGTGCCGGGCGGGTAAAGCTGCTCACTCTCTATCCACCGGCTTTTTGGTAAGCCAGCGAGAAGATATGAACCTCCTGCTCTCACAGGCAGGGTCCTCTAAGACAGTTTGTCTGCAGGAGGCAGAGAGATCTCTCTCTCTCTCTCTCTCTCTCTCTCTCTCTCTCTCTCTCTGTTTGTCCGGCATCAAGAGTGGACTGCGTGGCCAGGGAAGCTCCAGAGAAATCAATGTGAGGAGTGGAGAGGTGGAGTGGAAGAGAGAGAGAGAGAGAGAGAGGGAGAGGGCGAGAGACGGGGGATCTCTACAACAGGTTTCTCAGAGTACTGGCTCACTCAATAGCTCTCCCTCCGGAAGCTGCACTAAAGTGTCCCCATGGGAAAGCAAGAAGCACTCCAGACGCTATTAAACACCACTTACAGACACGCACTCACACAACACAGCGCAACACGACATGCAAGCAGGCATGCAATACACACAGAGGTGAGGAATGCACAGGGGTTAACTGGAATATCTGTGCACACAAACACACATTCACAAGTGTGTACATTCTCTCTCTCTCCCTCTCTCTTTACACACCCTCACACTCACAAGCATGAAAACATACACACACACAAAATAAAAAATCTCATACACCTCTCTCTCTGTCACTCTCTTTCTCTCTGGGGATGCCTCTCCCTCCACAGACACAGACTGGAGTAATAGGGACATTAGCAGAGCACAGAGGTGGGGGGGACCTGCGCAGATGATGGTCCTGCCGGGGGAGCGAGCGCACACACATGATCACACTGTTTTAGGCGGCCTGCGTGGGATCGGAAGCGATTCTTCATCCTGCAGGAGTAAAGAGCTGCTACCCTGGGAGTCGCTGCCTGGCTGCCTCTCGTTCAGCGGGGCTGCACGGTCTGTGGTTTGGGGGTGACAGGGGCATGTCTGCGTGTTGGTTTCTTGTTCATATCCTGGTGTAGTTGTTTGTTTTAAATGGGTCAGATTGGTTGAGGTCACGAATGAAGAAATAACTGAAATCATGTTTGATATGCCAGATAACAAGTAACGGTCTACCCCAATACTGTGGGATGGCATGATGATGATGTACTAATTCACGTCTTATAACGCAGAAGTCCAGTGTTGTTCTGCAGCGCGTGTGGCGCGAGACAGAGCTGGAGGCGACTGACAAGAAGGATGACGTCACTGTGGCGAGCTCTCACTGTGAGCCGCATCAGCACAGGACCAGGCCTAACGCTTACAATAAGTCATCCGAGAGGTCCCTATAACCCTGCTCTATCACAGAGGAGGTGAAGAGCCAAGCAGCACCCAGTCTCCCTCTCCCTCTGGTTTGGCACGGCCGCAGGAAATGCAGGAAGTTACTCTGAGGTGTGAGGGTTGTTTCTGGTCACTCAGCAGCCCCTCTGAACTCTCCCTGGAGATGAGGGACTCCCAGTGTGACATCAGAAATCAATGCCTTTATGAACACACCACTGTGCTAAACTCAGCACTACTCCACCTCAGTGCCGAGCAGCTCTGGAAACACTGGGAACTCCGAACTCTGAACTCTACAGCTGGGACTCTGACCTCTTGGCTCTAATATCTGAACTCTTTCATAATGTCATACACAAGTCTGTCTGTCTATCCAATTTACTGTGCATTGAGCTGGTGTGGAGCAGCTGTGGGAGAGCGACAGGAGAGGACCAGTGCCCCCCCACCCACGCCATTCAATGAAGAGATGCTGATTATACCTGAACGAGGGAAGAGAGAAGAAAAAAGCTTAAGAAAACCTGAGAATTCGCCTGCCGTGCATCCTGGGAAATCTATCGTGTCGCTGTGTCTGACTGCACCTCTGGGAAGAAGAGGACGGAGCCGAGCTGGACTTACCTGAACAATGCAAGAACTGACGCTGGAATTAAAACAGCCTCTCTCTCTCTCTCTCTCTCTCTCTCTCTCCCATCTAATCTCAGTAATACTGTGAGTGGAACATGGGGAATAAGTGGAGATTAAGGACGGGTTTTATGTCAATAAGAAGCCTGTAATCATGTCATAATCCCCTGTATGATGGGCATTAGCGCTTGAGTAGCAATTTGCTCCGGTGATTAAAGAGTTAAAAGGCGCTGGGAGTTTTAACACATGGGAGGACGATTAGGCACTTGAACCCAGGGCCAGTCTGGGCCCACTCGGTGTGACCGCTCTGCCCAGCTCACAAAGCGGGGACGTCACCCTCATTACGAGTTCGTTCAGACACGTGTATGTGGGCTCGTTGTGGTGCCGCCGTCATCCCACTCTGAGGCGGGAGAGCGGGCACACCCCCTCTGGTGCCAGGGCACCAGTCTGTGGGTGCAGCGGGTTTGTTGCTCTGCTGAATAGTCTGAGTTGCCTGGGAGATGACGGTTCGAGTCTGAGCGGGGGCCTCTGACAACCCAGGGGCAAACTGGGCGAATCACAGAGCGTCCTGTCGTTCTCTGTCTCTCACTGCTCTGCCTCACACTCTCTCTCTCTCTCCCTCCTCTTCCTCAGCCGCTCTCTTTCCCTGATCCACCTCACATTCTCTCTCACTCACTCTCAGTGTGGGGGGTAAGAAACCATGTTGAATGTGGGCGTATTTAGAGGCCTTTGGAGGCTGTTCTGTGCATTCAGGGTGAGCTTCATACCAGTAAAGACAGAACTTAGTGTTGAACAACTGCCCTGCCCACCTGTGCCCACCTCTCTGGCCCCTATGATGGGCACAGACAGAGGGCCCCAGGACCGCGCAGCTCAGGGCCTCGTGTAGGAAGAGCTGCTCCCCGTGCAACACTCGAGTCAGGGCCTGTCCTGCGGAAGGGGACGGCCTCCAAGCAAGCATTTAATAACAATAATAATAATAATAAAAATAATAATTAAACCATCTTCCAATGTGCAGAGTGGATTTCAAAGGGAGGAGAGTGTTCCTGTCCCTCTCTCTCCTCTCAGTCGCAGAATACTGTGAATATATATATTTCTCTCTATCTATCTATCTGTCTATTTATCTATATCCATCTATCTATCTATCTATCTAACATTATACTGAATATATATATATATATATATATATATATATATATATATATTCAGTATAATGTATAATTATAATTATAATTAATTATATATAATATATATATATATATATATATAAACAGATCCCATTGAACCATGATTGCCCCTCTCACAAACGTATCTTATTTCCCCTCAGCTGGATAGAAACCTTTCCCATGTGAGTGACAGCAGGGGAGAGGAGGAGGATGGAGACACAGAGAGAGGGGGAGAGAGGGAGGCATGGTGGACGAGGGGACAGAGGGCCAGGGGGGGGAGCTGATATCCTGAATGGAGGATTTCCGCAGGTTTATGTGCAGTTACTGTCGAGCATTACTGCAACAGCCCCCAAATCCACAGCTTTAATCAGGAACCAGAGCTTTCTTCCCCACACTGAGAGGCAACAACTGGGGAAAGATAAAGCCGTCGAAATTCGCTGAGGTGCGCTGACTTTCCAGGTAACAAAGCCTTAGGGAGGAGGGGGGGGCTGGAGGGGCTGAGGAAAGGGATTTGGGAGCGGGGAGAAGGATGAAAAGAGATTTTGAGAAGAGCAATTTAGTAGAAAGGAAGAAATAAACTCCTTTTTTTCCTTCTTTTTTCCTCTCTCCCCCAAGTTACTGTGTGGGAATCGTTTACTGTTACAGTCAAATACAGAGTGAGTGGATTGAAGTACCAAGTCATTTCCTCTGTTAGAGTTACAATATTAACCAAGTTTTTAATGTAAAATGTTGTAAATGTGGGTGTTGTCGTAATATATTTCACCTCAGCATTTGAAGTCCTGGTGTACATTAAACTGGGCGAAGAAAATGTGTGCTTTACATACAAACATGTTTCTGTTGTGCAGATAATGTAGGATCCCAGAACCTCCCCATTGGATGATAATTATGAGCATTATAGGATAAACAGCAAAGAGAAAGAAAGAAAGAAGGAAAGAAAAAAGAAGGAATGAAAGAAAATAAACAGATAGACAAGTAGCAGGGAAGAGAAAACATAAACTGGAAAACAAGAAAATGTTTGACTATGAAAATGTTCAACGAAGTGAAAACAATATACGGGAAGTGAAAATGTGCAGCCGAAACACGGATGATCCCCTGAAACTGTCTCACTTCGGAGCGACACAGAGATGGAAAAACACAGCGGCTGCAGCGCCAGGGATTACAGGAGGAGAGAGGAGGAGGAGGCCAGACACGAGTAGGGACAGGAGAGAGGAGAGGAGGGGAGAGGAGAGGAGATCAGAGGAGAGAGGTGGGGAGAGGAGAGAGGAGAGGAGAGGTGAGAGGAGAGAGGAGAGAGGAGAGAGAGGAGAGTAAGACATACAAAGACACACATCCTTAAACACACAAGCAAGAAAAAGAGAAAATAAGAATGAAAGACAGAAACACAAAAAGAGTGAGATAGAGGAGACTGAGACAGAGTGAGACAGAGGAAGGGGAAGATAGAAATTAAGAACTAGAATGGTGTACTGAGTGCAGTAGACCACGGTAAAGCACCGTACAGGTCTGTATAGCTGACTGCAGTACAGTACAGTGCAGTACAGTGCAGTATAGGCACAGCTGGGCAATGTCAAATTACATGTATTTTCGTCAAATAATAATTGTTATTTTGTATTAAAAAAATTAATTTCTGTGTGTTTTCATTCTAATTTCAAATGTAAAAACAACCCAACACTGACAACAACAACAACAATGATTTGGATTCAGTTTTCACTGAGTATTCTGTATTCTGTAATAAAATACATTTACAGTGTATTTTGCCCTACCTTGAGTATAGAGACTACAGTGCAGTATTACAAGCTGCAGTACAGTGCACTACAGTAAACTGCACAGTAAAGTGTAGTAGACTGCAGTATAGTGCAGTACAGTAGTACAGTGAAGGAGGATGCGTCTTATTTGTTTTGACAGGAGCCAGGTTGTCTGTTTCTACAGCTAAAGCACA
>NC_089851.1:1067500-1100000 GCF_036373705.1 Amia ocellicauda | reverse complement strand
GCCGTTCAGCTAAAATAGCAGCGCTGACCTCCCTCCTCCCTCCATCTCTCCCTCGCTCTCTGTAGTGTCAGTCTCCCCCCCCACACCCTGCTCTCTCTCCCGCGCTCCGTCTCTCTCCCCCTGAGGCTGAGGAGGTGGGGGGTACCTGTCCAGGGCAGACAGGAGGATTGGCACCCCTTCAGAAGGTGATGAAACAGCCCTCGCTCCCCGCCCCCCGCGGCCCTCTGCATCCCGGGCAAAGTGCTGAGTGGCAGAGCGCTGCGGAGGAGCTGCCTCCCATTGTGCTGAGGCGCAGGTTTAAAGCGCTGTGTCAGGGATTAACAACTCCCTCCCCTGCGACAGATGCCCCGCACACCTGAACACCACCCCTTCCTCCACCCTGCTCGGGGCTCCTGGAGGTGCCGGCCTCGCTCTCCTCTCTCTTTCTGTCCCTGTCCTGCTCTGTCTCTCCCGCCCTGTCCCGGTCTCTCTTCCCCCCCCCCCCCTCTTTGAGTACCTGTTGATGGGCAGAGATTACAGACCTGGCCTGCAAAACTGGTCATCTGAGCCTAACAGGGACATTTGGACCAGTCCAGTAATGCTGAGCGCTGCTGAAACAAGAATAAACTGAATATCCATTCCTGCTGGACTGGACTGTGTCTCTGCAGGGCCGCGGGCGTAAGAGCAGGCAGTCCCAGGGCCCGTCTCTTGGCTCTGAATGGAGACTAGCAGGCTCTCCAGCACAGTGCAGGCCTGTCAAAACCATGTCGGCTCCCAGCGTGATATCCCAGCTGAAACCCCCCTGAAGAGACGTGCCTGTGTTTGGAGAAGGAGACGCTGAGAGGGACCGGTTAAACAATCGCTTACAGGGACGGGAAACTAACACAATATTTACCTCGTTTCCTGGCAGCGTAGTGAAGACTGAGCTAACCTTGATGGTCTTTTATTTATTTATTTATTTATTTTTCATTTAGTTTCTTTCTTTTTCTGGTATTCTCATTAAACTTCTGACAGCCCCCTTCCTGTCTGTGCTCAGTTTCTCCTGTCAGAGTTGACTAAAAATAACCTAATTATTCTCATGTTTACTTGAAACAGAAACGCGTTCCTGCCACCCTGCGCTGCAGCCCTGAGAGCTGATGGCCGGGGGGGTTCTCAGCCAAGGGTGCCTCCTCACTGCGTTAAGCAGTTCGTTAGTTATGTTTGTATGAGGACACATCTAAACCATACATGGTTGCTTTAGGTCTGACCGCAAGCGTGATGAAGCTACAGCACAGGGAGGGGGGCTCTGTCTAACGCTATATCTGTATCAGTTTTGTTTTTGTCTCAAACCTCATCTGTCTGTCTGTCTGTCTTTTCTACCACGTCTGTTCCTCTGACTGTGTATTTTCTCTGTTGTACACCACACCGGCTGTAACCAAGAAACACCAAGAAACCAAACCCCCCGGGAGGAACAGCGGCTCCAGAGACAGCCTGGGTCTCAAGACACCCTGACACCGACACCGACACCGACACCGACACCGCGCCACACTAACACATTATGAGCCATTAGCACGACATCAGGCAGCTCCAACACAAAGACACAGAGCTGATACAGAGAGAGAGAGAGAGAGAGAGAGGGGGGGGGGGGGGACAACTAGCAGTCAGACGAAGAGAGCTACTGAAGTTTACCAAGAAGGAAAGAGGGAGAAGGGAGGGGAGGGAAAGGAAGAAGGATAGAAAACAAATGCGAATAAGATTAAGGTGAAAGAGAAGGTAAAAGTGGCAGGGAGAAAGAGGGAGGGGAAGAGAGAGAGAGGAAGAAACAGTTTGAAGAGGGAGAAGGAGAGAAACAGGCAGTAAAAGACACAGAGAGGAAGGGAGGAGGCGCTGCGGAGTCTCACCGCTGTAATTCCCTGTGACGCCAGTCAGCTGCTCGCTGCTCCAGCTGTCAGTGGCAATTAGTCGCGCACAGTGCACAGCGCCGAGGAATCAGGCCCCTGCCCGCACCCTGCGCCCCGCACCCCGTACCTGTGCCCCACACCCCACACCCCGCACCCTGCGCCCCGCACCTGCACCCCGCACCTGCACCCCACACCCCGTACCTGCACCCCACACCCTGCGCCCCGCACCCCGCACCCCGCACCAGCACCCCGCACCCTGCACCCCGCACCCTGCGCCCCGCACCTGCACCCCGCACCCCGTACCTGCACCCCGCACCCTGCGCCCCGCACCTGCACCCCACACCCCGCACCTGCACCCCGCACCTGCACCCCACACCCCGTACCTGCACCCCACACCCTGCGCCCCGCACCCCGCACCCCGCACCAGCACCCCGCACCCTGCACCCCGCACCCTGCGCCCCGCACCTGCACCCCGCACCCCGTACCTGCACCCCGCACCCTGCGCCCCGCACCTGCACCCCGCACCCCGTACCTGCACCCCGCACCCTGCGCCCCGCACCTGCACCCCACACCCCACACCTGCACCCTGTGCCCTGCACCCCGCACCTGCACCCCACACCCCACACCCCGCACCCTGCGCCCCGCACCTGCACCCCGCACCCTGCGCCCCGCACCTGCACCCCGCACCCCGTACCTGCACCCCGCACCCTGCGCCCCGCACCTGCACCCCGCACCCCGCACCTGCACCCCACACCCCACACCCCACACCTGCACCCCACACCCCACACCTGCACCCCACACCCCACACCTGCACCCTGTGCCCTGCACCCCACACCTGCACCCCACACCCCACACCCCACACCTGCACCCCACACCTGCACCCTGTGCCCTGCACCCCACACCTGCACCCTGTGCCCCACACCCTGCACCTGCACCCCACACCCCACACCTGCACCCTGCGCCCCGCACCCCGCACCCTGCATTTCTTTAACAAAAAACAACATTCTAGCAAATCACAATTTATTGTTATTTATTGTTTTAATATGCTTTCTCATAGTTATTGGTGCTCATAAAATTACATTAACTCGAAAACTGAATTGTATCATTGACCCGCAATGTCATCATCACTCAGAGAGCACGCACTTACCCTTTAAACTTGTTGCACGTTTATGTGGGAAATGTATCGACTGGGGTGCAAATATGCATCTTATTACATGTGCTCATAGGTCCTTCACACCAGTAACATGTTATCAAACCTGAATTTATTTAAATTGATCTCACTTAGTTTGTGTCGTCCACTTGCAGCCTCATGCACAACTGGGTTGATTTTGCGTCGGACTCTTCCCAGGGCCTCAGTCCTCCTGCAGTTTACTGGAGCGGAAGTTCCGTTAAATAGTGTAAAAATAAATTTTCAGAAATGGAAAATATTCTACATCATCTCTCGTTCTAAAGTAGACTACTGACTAGTAATATATAAATAGTAATAATTTGGTAGTTATTCCCGGACACACACATCAGCTTCTGTCTCTCCAACTCTCATCCCTCACCAAGGCACCGTGCCACCCGCAACGGCGGCGGGAGGCTGTGTTCCTGCGGCAGCGCCACACAACCGGGCGGCTCCGCTGCGTTGAGGGACACTTCCGCAGTCTGGAGCGCTTCGAGTCTCTGGCGGTTCCCGGTGTGTCCTGGTGTCCGTTAGATTTCATTAGGGTTGGCGCATAAAAATCAGTGTTGCCAACCGCACCTCCATGGTTGTGATCACATCCCAACGCTAATCAATACCATCTCTCCCCCACCCCGCTTCGCACTGCCAGCCTGACAAGACGGCTCGGGGGGATTGATGTCGGAGGAAACATCTTCATCGGGAGCCGAGCAAGAGGCGACAGGAGAGTTTCAGTGTCGTTTCTTTCACTATTTTATCTCTGCTCTGTTTCTTCTGTCAGCGAGTAAAGCCAATGGTACCAGGCGCCAGAAACACAGACATCGATGGAAAATCACTTTCTTTCGCAGCTCACGAACATCCCTCTGCGCAGAGCAGCTCCTGCACACCTCAAAGCAGACGCTGAACTGATATCCTGTGAGATCTGGGGACAGGCAGTGACACTCTCTGTCACGTTTTAAGTTTCCTCTGTCACTTTTGCCCGCTTTTGTCATAAACTAGCGAGTCTTTCTGCGTTTCCCTTCCTGCAAACCTCTCACCCATGCCTGTTTTGGGTGCTCTGCCCCTGCCACATCTCCGCCATGAGTCTCTGTACCGGCATGTAACCCTGTATCCCAGGACAGACACAGACGTGAAAGTAAAGCACCCCACCTTTGCAGAGGCTCATTATCCAGTGCCGATAACAGGAAACACTGGTCAACTGTGAACGGTATTGATCTGATTGGCAGAGAACTTTCGCATGTGATTTATGTTTCGTTAACATAAGATAAACGGTGACCTTATTGATGTCCTAAAATGCATGAGCTACAGCAAAGCGCTGTCGGGAGAGAGTGTGCCGACACCGGGAGCTGCTACTTCACTGCCTCAAACCATCTGAAACCAGGAGCTGAAGTTCACTGTCACTCTCTGCAGCTCTGGCTCACAGGATCGAGGGCGACAGGCCGACTCTGTGGCTGGAGAAGGAGGGATGGAAGGAAGACAGGTGGGGCAGCCAAGAAAGAAGTGAAATACAGTGGAAGGAGGGGGGTAGGGGATGAGTTCCCCTTGGAGGCCGAGAGTGGAGATGTGGGCCCCCCCCACTGAGGCGCGCGGAGGAATGAGGCCCCAGACGGCTCTCTGCAGTGCAGTGATTGGGAAACACGGCAGCCCTGAATTATTGATGATAAGTATCTCAATAGGCTGCACATGTCCCCTCCAATGAGGGGCCTGTCTGTCAGGGGACGGCACTCTGACCCCCTCTCCTCCAGTCCTCTCCCTTCCCAGAGGAACACAGGGCCAGGCCTGGGGAGGCTCATGGCCTGGGGGCTCACGGTGCACCCACATAGTGCCAGCAGATATCATGATTATCATGATATTTATTATAAGAATTGGTATTCTTGCTCACACAATCAAGGCGCACAGGATGGCGGGAGGAGCTGCTGCAGTGTGTCCCACCCCCCGCACTCTCTCTGCCTGTTGCTGAACGGCCAGCTCTCCTCAACTGGTAAATCACTGGCACACAGAACAACACCAAGCACACAGCTGAGCACGCAACAACACAGTGGCTAATCCTCTGTGCCCCATCTCACATTGACACTGACACAGCACAAGTTCAAAGGGCAAATCCCTCTCATAGGCCCACGGCCCTGTGCTGAGGCGAGGAGAGAGAGATAAATAATAATATCCAATAAATAATCGCGTCGGGCGTTGTCTGCTCCATTCTCTGAATTATTGAGGGTGCTGGCGTGTCTGGCGGAGCAGCCCGATCCTGAGTGACAGCGTCTCCATGTCCCCGTCCGTCTCCTCACAGCGGATTAGCGGCTGCTCGTCTGCGTGCCCCGCGCTGTCAGCCACTCGCTCGTCCAGGACTGAGAGCGTGAGAGAGCCTTTCCCCCCACGGCCTCATGTATTTATCATGGTCACTTTTTTATAAAAAACACAGTTTCTAATTAATTATGCATCACTAACATGAATTGTGCGATGAATTACAGCCAACACATTATATGTACACAAGTGGGTACAAACCAAACCAGTGCGTATGAGCATGTAATGCGTTTTGCAATTTTGTTTTAAACACATTACATCTGTAGATGTAAATGTGAAGGACTGACTGCCGTCATTGGTTTCTCTGGGCAGATTTCCATCCCCGAGGGGCTCAGAGAAGCTGCAGACGCCCACTGGACCGGTGTCTTCACATTATCATCATTGGCATTGAGTGTGTGGGTTTGTGTGGCATTGTGTGGCATTGTGTGGTGTGGCATTGTGTGCTGCGTTATGTCCGTGTTGTGTGCCGTTTCGTGGTGTATTGTGGCATTGTGTGGCGTTGTGTGGTCTTGTGTGGTCTTGTGTGTGCCATTGTGTAGTACTGTATGTTGTATCATGGTGTTGCGTGGCATTGTGTGTTGTGTGTTGTATTGCGCTGTATTGTGGCCTTGTGTGGTGCTGCAGGGTGTTATGTGATGTTGCGGTGGTTGTGTGGTGTTGTGTGGTGTATCGTGGTGTTGCGTGGCATTGTGTGGCATTGTTGTGTGGTGCTGTTGCCTATCAATCAATCAATCAATCATTCAATCAATCAATCAATCAATCAATCAATCAATCAATCAATTTGTTTAGTGCCCTTCGCAGGGTAGCCACAGAGTGCTATATAGATTGATAAACATACAACAACAAACTAGATCAAACGCACTGTTGTGTGCTGTATCGTGGTGTTGTGTGGCGTTGTGTGCTGCTGTGTTGTGTATCGTGGTGCCTGTGCCTCCTGCACTGTCCCACTGTGTTAATAACTCCAGGTGGATTCAGATCAGGCCCACTATTGTGAAAGTCGAGGTTTCCCATCACGAGGATTCCCACACTATACCCGTATCACTGCACTGCCTGCACCTCGGCCCTGAATACTGCAGTAAACTGCACGGGGCACTTCCACGCAGGCAGCTGCCCCGCCCCGCACCGCACACCCCGCGGAGGAGCGCAGGGAAGAAAGGAAGGTGACAGCGGCAGCAAAACAGACACTGAATAATTCACAAAACACAGCCCCACTTGGCAGCTGATTCCAACATTTTCTTCTGTCTTTTTCTCCTTTCTTTTGCTCGCTTGCTTGCTTGCTTTTTTTGTTGCTGTTGTTTTGAGGTTTGGTTTAAAATAAAACTCAACAAAGCATGCACGGCGACAGTGAATCAGGTTTCTCCCAATTAAATTTAACAAGCGCCTCCCCGTGAATGTTTCATGAGCGCGTCGAGACCAGAGTGCGTCCGAACCCGCGAGCGGCGTGTCGAGCGCGTGTAGAGCATGAATAATTTGTGAGCGCAGGAGGCAGCAGGCAGGGAGAGCGAGCGAGCGAGTGTTTGTGGGAGTGTGTGTTGTCTGTGTGTGTTTGTGTTTAAGGGAATGTGTGTGAGAGCATCTGATGGAATGTGTGTACGTACCTGTTTCTGTGTGTTTGAAGGACCATGTGTGTGTCTGTATGTTTGAGGGAGCGTTTGTATATGTGTGTGCGTGCATGAATTGGGGAACGTGTGTAATTGTGTGTGTTTCTGTGTGAGGGAGTGTGTGTGTGTGTGTGTGAGTATTCATGTCTACCTATCCAAGGGGGGACCTGTCGTAAGCCGAGTGACAACCTCATCCAGGTGTTAGCATGTGTGAGTTGGTGTGAGAGGCAATGGGTTGTGTTTGTGTGAGAGAGTGTGTGTATGTGTGTAATACTGTTTGAGGGAGCCTGTGTGTGCTTGTGCCTTTTGGGGGGAAATATCTGTATCACCTGTGTGGATACACTTTTCACTTCACTTTCACGGTATAAACACATATAAGAAGCTACATTCCTGAGCAGTAAAAGAAGAGGGAAAAATGTTCCTCTTCCCTTTTCATCCCCTTCCCTCCTCTCCCCCATCCCTCCCTTTATTTCCCCTCTACCCTCTCTCTCTCTCTCTCTCTCTCTCTCCTGGTGGGCAGCAATGTTGTGACTGTGCAAGCGGGCTTTGGCCTCTCTCTTTCTTTCTCCGTTTGCCCTTTCTCTCCCTTCCCTCTCTCTCTCCCCTTCCTCTCTCTCTCTATCCCCCTCTCTCTCTCTCTCTCTCTCTCTCTCTCTCTCTCTCTCTCTCTCCAGCACAGGGTTCATTAGAGTCACAGCCCAGGTGAAGCTGATCGTTGCTGACAGGAGGAGCTCTGCTGAGAAATCAGTTTTTATTAGCGCACAATGGGAACCTGGGGAAATTAGACCTTAATTGGGGAAAGAGGTAAAGTGCCACCGCTCTGAGACGCTGCCAAGTGACGGCTGATCAGGTGCGGCTGCTGTAGCTGAGGCTGAGCTTTCACCCCCGTCAGGTCGGCCCCCGAGGGCCCCACAATGGCCGCAGTTCAATCAGTCAGTCCCTCAATCAGCCAATCAGGTTGTATTTATGAAGCGGCAGCTTACGCCCAAATCACCTCAAGGCGCTGTAGCCTCCATAGAAGCAGGTAAATAAACTTTAAAGAACCCAGGAATGAGAACTCAGGTGTGCAAAAGTCAAGTAGATGGGGTTTTAGACAGGATTAATACTGTACATTGCACTAGTTAGAGCTCATCTGGATACTGTGTGCAGTTCTGGGCTCCACACTTCAAGAAAGATATCGCTGCTCTAGAGGCAGTTCAGAGGAGAGCAACCAGACTTATTCCAGGTCTGAAGGGAAGATTTTGAGGTCCCTGCCCCCCGGCCTCAAGCATGAGTGGGCTGTGCCAATCCCACGATATGACTGTTCTGTTATTTATTTATTTATTTATTCATGTTTTTGAACTGTTCATTCCTTCCACTGAGGAGGTGTTATTTAAAAAATGTGTCTGTCTCCCTCCTGTGGATCCTGCAAATATACTTTTATTGTTTCATCCTCAATAATGTATTATTATAGACTCAGATTTCTGGTCTTGGTCTCTGTCACCCTCCCCCTCCTGCACACTCCCCCGGTCCCCCCATCCCGCCCTGCTGAGCAGCGCCCTTCCCTAGCGCTGCGATTTCCCTGCACGATTTATTGCCAGGGGCACCGGCACAGGGCAGAGAAGTAACTCACAGAAAGTAAAAAAGGCAAAGAAAGTCTTATTATTGAAAACTGACAGGCGGATCAATACCGCAAATTGTAACCAATAATGGGTCACAATTCACAAATCTGTGTCCGGCGGAGGCAGGGCCAGAGACCCCGGATCCGACTCCCTCCCTGCCTGCGGCTGCCGCCCGGCCCGGACTGATTCATTGCCACGGCTTCTTGAGAGGGGAGGAAACAACAAATCATAAAAATCGTCCAAAACACATTAAGCTGGTAAAACGCACCGCATTAGCAGATGAGGTATGGTGCTTTAAAGTACAATGCATCAATGTGTTTTCCTTGCCGTCGCATTTTGCACAACATATCTTGTCGGCAGGGTGGCGGAACCCGACCCCCACACTGAGCTGCTGTCTGTTTCGTTTGGCTGGATCCGTTGGCCGCACCGGTCCCTGTCACTGCTCTGACGGGCTGTTTCTGCAGCCTTGAGGGGATCGGCTCCGCCCTCTCACACCGATGTCCAAAATAACAGCTGCCTGCGAAGGGGGCCCCCCCACAGACCACCTCCGTGTAGAACACCATCCCTAATATCATCCATAAGGAATGGCTTGTCCCACTCATGTTTATGGTATACACACACACACACACGCACACACACACACATATAAACATTTGCCATCGTTGCACCTTGCAGTCCTGTTCTTTTAATTATATTGCATCCACCATTGATTTCCTCCCTAAACATCTGTGATTTAGAGGGGGAAGCAGCCATTTCAAGCAAAATAGTGGGTACCACTTTATGTGAGTGGTCAAGTGTACGACATGCATTAAGAATTCATAAGTGATTTAGAGACGGAATTGTGCAGAATAAAAACAGGCCAGAGGCACCATTAGGCCCCGGAATTAGCAGTAATTCCAGAGTACGGCCTAATAACTCATCTTGACAGTGAGTAGGAAATAAAGTGTCGAGTAAATACTCTCGTTGTTACGGCAGCCTGTAGCCGCTCAGAGAGGTGGGACGCGAACGACAGCGTTTGCTTTAATTAGTCAAAGAGGCCCGTGGATCCCGTGACACACGCGTGCACATTCCTCACTTCATTTCAGTTCCTTCTTCTGCACCCCCTCTATTTAGATCTCCAATTTGTTCTGGGTTGTTACAGAAAATTCACAGAGGCCCCCCTCCGCAGCGAAACTATCCTCCTCCGACAGAAGACAATAGAGACGCCGGGAGAGGGGACAAGAGCTGGGATCTACCGCAGAGTGCATCGGGGAGTGCGGAGAGATAATTGCCCAGTAATTGGAGGAGTAGGGGGTGGTTTGGGGGGGATGTGTGTGGAGATAGGGGGCCGGGTCCTCTGAGTGTTTGCATGTGTCAGTGTGTGTGTGTGTGCGTTGCGTGCGTGCGTGTGTGTAATAAGTCTGCAGCTCCCGTGGAAGGAGTGTCAGTCTGGCGGCGTGATGCTGTTTTAATTGTGCACCGCGCTCGCTTTGCGGATGACAGGACGCTGCGCTGAACACGAGCTCCCCTCTCCCGGGTCCCTGTTTACCCAGGAAATATGTAAAACTAAAATAAACACTGGGGACAGACAGCAATGCAGCTTTTCTGCAAGGTAAGCAAAATAATTATATCATTCTTATTTATTTATTTATTTATTTATTTTTAAAACCATTTTAAAGAGGCTTCCCAGCAGGGTGACTGGAGGCTCAGTTCATTTATTAAAACTCTCACATGGAAAACGTGTGGGTGTCAACGACTTAACCTTTATTTATTTGTTTGTTTGTTGATCTATTTATTTATGTTTTGCATAATGCATTTTATTATAATGAGTATCTTATAGTGTCTGAAAACAAATTCAGGTAACTGATAAGGCAAACAATAGCTCCCCAGCCTCGGACCTTCCCCTGCCCTGGACAAACAGCTTGTTTGTATACCCTGTGCTGCAAGTGCACTTATTCACATTCTACAACCTTAGAACATAAGAGTTTACTATCAAGAGGAGCCCATTCGCCCCATCGTGCTCGTTTGGTGTCCATTAATAACTAAGTGATCAAGGATCCTATCCAGTCTGTTTTTGAATGTTCCCAAATTGTCTCTTCAGCCACATCGCTGGGGAGTTTGTTCAGATTGTGACGCCTCTCTGTGTGAAGAAGTGTCTCCTGTTTTCTGTCTTGAATGCCTTGAAGCCCAATTTCCATTTGTGTCCCCGGGTGTGTGTGTCCCTGCTGATCTGGAAAAGCTTCTCTGGTTTGATGTGGTCGATGCCTTTCATGATTTTGAAGACTTGGATCAAGTCCCCACGTAGTCTCCTCTGTTCCAGGGTGAAAAGGTTCAGGTCCTCAGTCTCTCAGTAGGACTTTCCCTTCAGACCTGGAATAAGTCTGGTCGCTCTCCTCTGAACTGCCTCTAGAGCAGCGATATCTTTCTTGAAGTGTGGAGCCCAGAACTGTCCACAGTATCCAGATGAGCTCTAACTAGTGCATTGTACAGTCTGAACATCACTGCCCTTGTTCTCAATTCTACACTTTTGACAATATACCCTAGCATTGTGTTTGCCTTTTTTATTGCTTCCCCACACTGTTTGGATGGAGAAAGTGAGGAGTCCACGTAGACTCCTAGGTCTTTCTCATGCGTTACTTCATCTAGTTCTATTCCTCCCATAGTGTAATTATAGTGGACATTTCTGTTACCTGCATGTATTACCTTGCACTTGTCCACATTGAATTTCATCTGCCAGGTGTCGCCCACAACTGAATATTATCTAAGTCCCTCTGAATAGCCTGTGCTGCCGAGATTGTGTCTACTGAGCCACCTATTTTAGTATCATCTGCACATTTGACAAGTTTGCTAACTATCCCAGAGTCCAGATCATTAATATAGATTAGAAAAAGCACAGGCCCTAGTACTGATCCCTGTGGAACTCCACTAACAACCTCACTCCAGTTAGAAGCAACTCCTCTAATCGACACCCTCTGTTTCCTAGACATCAATCAACTTCTCTTGCTGATTGGTTGGTTGGGTTTGCTTCTTGACATTCAGTTGCAGTTTGACATCAGGTCCAGCCCACTGGTCTAAACTAAGGACTGGCCTTCCATGAATTGCAGTGATTTTCCGGGAGATGTGGCAGTGAGGGCAACAGGGACAGGAGACAGTAAAGTGCTCCCAGTATACCGCTGTCCTGCCTTCCTTCTTTGAGCTGGGGCTGGTGAGGCAAAAGGCATGGCTAGGTTGTAATTACCCCCCCACTCTCTCACTCCCTCACTCCCTCCCTCCCTGTTTGTTGCTCAATCGCTCGTTCTGTGCGCAGTGGTGTGCTTTCCACCTCGTGTAATACCCCCGCACAACCGATCACCACCCTTGCACCCCTCTGATGGTGGCACTGGTTAACAAAGCTACTTGTTCACTAATTGTGACAGTTTAACCCTCTCCCCCCACTCTGGTGCAGGCAATGGTTTAAAGCCGTGTTCTCCCCACTGCGGCAGCTCCGCTGTCCCATTAGCTTCTGTTCCAGTTGAGTTCCTGGGCACTCAATTGAAACCTGACACGAATCTGAACTAATAATTTGCTCTCTGTGACTTTTGCCTTTTAACTTGAATTCTAGTGCCTTATCTCATTCTAGACGTGTCTAACTGTTTCCATCGATTACACAGCTCTGATGAGGCAAATGTTTCCTCCAGTTAAGGGTTTAGTCAGGTAGCTGAGAGCTGAGCTGCAGCCAGAGCCAGCAGGGCTGTCAGGCACCAGGACCAGGGGCAAGAACCGCTGGCTTGAAGACTTCAGTATGCTAAGCTTCCTGGACTGTGGCCCTCCAGGTCTTGCAATGGGAGACCCTTGCCCTGGAAGACAGCAGCTCCATGGGCTCATGTTCAACTTAGCTTCCCTCTGTTGACACTCTGTGATTCACCGATTTTCCCCATCTGGGTCCAGTTTTGAATGACTGATGAGAGAGATCAGCTGAGTTCAGAGTGGGGCAAACACCAGGGTCAGTTAATCGAGGTGTAGATCTCAATGTCTCTCTCTCTCTCTCTCTCTCTCTCTCTCTCTCCCTCTCCCTCTCTGTGAGCTGGCTAATGGACCAGTGTACTGTTTTTTGTCCACTTTTGTCCACTTTCAGCTCAGGTCTGGAAACCAGCAAATACATGCAATTGAGCTACAAGCATGTTAATGTTCCATATGGGGTTGTTCGAAGACCGAAAACTTAGAACTCAGAACATGGAGATCACGGAACACAGAAAGCACAGAACATAGAGAGCACGGAACACAGAGAGTACAGATCATGGAGAGCACGGAACACAGAAAGCACGGAACCCGTAGAGCACGGAACACAGACACTTCGTTTTAACTGCTCCTGATGGTCCTGGGGTTGGAGGCCCAGATCTCAGTCTACAGCTGACCGCCTCACAGGGATTCATGTGTAAACGTCCAGGTGAGATATGAGAGAGTGGGTATACGAGCAGTAGTGGAGGCAGCCTGTCCGAGAACTCACCGATTGGTTTTTGTTTGTTTTTTCGTAGGGGCACAAATTAGTCAGCAAATGCACCATGTCGCGGGGGACAGGAAGAAGAAGAAGAAGAAGAGAGAGATAGAGCAGCAGAGCCTCCGACTGACTCCGACTCTGGTGGGCTGTGTCAGCGAGGCGGGGCACTGCAAGACTCTGTGAGTGATGCAGAGGAAGAGGCAGGAAAAGAGGGAGAGAGGGAAGGAGGGAAGGAGGGAAGGAGGGAGGGATGCAGCCGGCGTGCGGAGCCTGTGCAGGATGTGAAGATTTATCTCGCTCATCACGGCAGACCTTTGAGCGTCCCTGGTGGGGGGGGCCCCGGGGAGCCGCACAGTCTTCTGTGACAACTTTGATAAATCTTTGTATTGTGTTCCAGCACGTTCTCCCTCTCCCTGCGCTCCTGTTTATTCAGAGCCGCTCCTATGCGCGGTGCAGCGCCGGCGGCCTCAGGGTCCCCCCGACCCGCTGCGCTGATACGGGGGTTTAAACTGACATATTTATATATATATATATATATGAACCTGTGTTCAGTAAGACCTTTCCGCTATGGGTCAGTCCACCAGCGTTCAGAGCAGTTTGTGGCGTTTAGTTTTTTTGTAATCAACTCATCGTCCACACTTTCAAACTCACAGGGAACCCGCCTGAGATTCGTTCACTATATCTATGGTCTTCACTCACAAGTTCTACAAACAATACAGTGTATTCTTTTTTCCTTTAAATATATATATATATATATATATATATATATATATATATATATATATATATATATATATATATTAAATTCACTTAATAACAAACTTTAAGAAAATAAAGATTTGATGGTTCCCTGTAACTGAAGAGAAACATAAGTTCAATGTTCTCAGTGTTTTTATTTGTCCAACTCACATCCCAGCCCTTTCTCTCCCTCTCAGACTCTCCTGCGTGTGTGTGAGGGTGTGTGTGTGTGTGTATTTACGTGTGTATCGGGGGGGCGGGGGGCAGAAGCAGACAAGGCCCATCAGCCGCATCACTGTGTCAGATTCCATCTTTGCTCAGCACAGATAATCAGTGAGGTAATCAGTCACTGCCCAGTCTCACGCAATCAGCATTTTCTCAGACTAAAGACTCTCTGGGTATGAAAAGCGTGCGTGCACAAGACCAGCAAACACAACACAACACAACACAACACAAGGTGTATTTGCACAATACTAACATACACAACATAACTAATGAGTTAAAGAGTTGACTTCTGGCACACAGGAGGGTCTGGGCCTCGCTGCGCTTCAGCTCACAGGACACAGAGAGAGCTGTAAAGAAAGGAGACGCTCAGAACAGCGGAGACACACAAACTCTGTGATGACAGAGACAGGCACAGGAGACGATCTCTGGGTTCCCGGCTTCAGGGCATTCAAATCCTGTATTTATCTGACCAGTTTATAATTTTTTTTGGTGTGTTTTAACTATTAGTCTACTTTGTTCCCGTCTCTCAGCATGCGGCCCCAGATAGGGTCACACTAGACGGCGGTTTACAGGAGAATCCGGGGGATCAAACTTTTCTCATCGTGAAAGAGGAGGTTGGGCGACGAGTAGCTTCACTTCAAACTTTATAGAGCAGCTCATGAATATTTGTGTGGGTAAACAGCCAGGCCAGGGAGGATGCGTTATTAATAAGTGCCCCGGCAGCAGCAGGGCAGCAGGCCCTTGCTGATTTGCGTTTTATTGCAGCGCATCTCTGTTGCTCCTCTGCTGCAGGAGCTTTATTGGCTGTCGTTATTAAAGTTTTCTCTCAGTTTGCGAATGTTGGCAAATGTCTGTTGCTGACCTGGTTTTCGTCCGCAGAGTCCCTGTGCTCGTTTCTAGACCTCCCTGCGAGCTCACAGTGACGCTCTGACTGAAGATGCCGCGCTCCAGCTTCTTTATTATTATATATATATTTATAATTACTGCTTCACTGCATTCTTCCATTGCTTAAAGTTCAAAGTGAAGGTTTTCGAAATATATATAAGAACATAAGAAAGTGTCCAATGGAGAGGAGGCCATTCGCCCCATTGTGCTCGTTTGGTGTCCATTAAACTCTGTGTGAAGAAGTGTCTTCTGTTTTCTGTCTTGAATGCCTTGAAGCCCAATTTCCATTTGCGTCCCCGGGTGCGTGTGTCCCTGCTGATCTGGAAAAGCTCCTCTGGTTTGATGTGGTCGATGCCTTTCATGATTTTGAAGACTTGGATCAAGTCCCCACGTAGTCTCCTCTGTTCCAGGGTGAAAAGGTTCAGGTCCTCAGTCTCTCAGTAGGACATTCCCTTCAGACCTGGAATAAGTCTGGTTGCTCTCCTCTGAACTGCCTCTAGAGCAGCGATATCTTTCTTGAAGTGTGGAGCCCAGAACTGTCCACAGTATCCAGATGAGGTCTAACTAGTATTTTTACTAAATGTGTTTAAAGTATGTTTCCAAAAACTGAATATAGCTTATTCAAGTTTCATGGCAAGAGGCTGATTGTTTATCAAGTCTGTCTGTCTTTCAGTTTCTTTCCTCTCTCTGTCCCCAGGGGTCCTACTGTGACCCCGTGTCTCCGTCCAGTGCGACAGCTTGAGTTTATATATGTCCCCTGTGTGTGTTCCTCTGGTCTGGAGTTACACACGCAGGTAATTTGAAAGCTTTATTGTACCACGTACCAGACATGTATGTTGCCATGGCATTATCTACCCTCTTTTGCCATGTCCCCGGCCGTCAGTCATCCAGAAGACCGATGGGTCTGTGATGGCAGAGCTCTCTGGGAAGCTGCTACCCCCCTCCCGCCACCGCTACCCACAGAGATCGACAGGGAGGCTCCTGTGGGGGGAGGGTACCAGGGGAGAACAGGCAGGAGAGGGGCCGAAAATTGAATTGTCTTTCCGGCTCCTGGGAGCTCTATTAATAGCGAACACCTTTCGCGTCCCGACTCTCCTGGGGGTCTTTGACTTTCTGAGAGAGAGGAGCGCCTCTGATGGAGCGGCGCAGCGGCAAACCCCCCAGGAGCAACTGGGCCCTCGGAGGGGAACGCAGGGAGGACGGGGAAGAAGAGACAGGAGTGAAGAAGGAAAGGAAGGATGGACAGAAAAAGAAAGAAAGAAAGAAGGAAGGAAAGAGAGAGAACGAAAGAAAGAAAGTGAGGTGGTGCATCAGGATTCAGTCTTCCTTTCTGCAAAGAAAAAAATAAAAATAAAGTTTGTCAAAATAATTAAGGAAGGAAGAACACACACAATCTGCAGATGGCCTCAAACTGCCATCATTTCTTCTTTAAAAAAAGTAAAAATGGAAAGAAAGTAAAAAGTGAGGAGTGGTTTGTCAGGTACATTCGTCTCTGCTGCCTCCCTGACAGCCCCCTCCCCCCCCACCCACACACACAGACTCCCCCTCAACGTCCTCAAACCTGGAAAAATACCCAACACCCAACACCCGCACGAGAGCCGCCCCGGTGCCCGGTGGACCTCCTACACACCCCACACACAAGGGCTGCTTCTCCATCCCCAGGGCCCTGTGGTAACAGTGTCACGTCTGTCGATCATAACCACCACGTCTGCATCTGCCTGTCTGTGTGTCTGTCTGTGATCTGAATCAAGGTGTACAATTAAAAAGAACAGGTTTGTGATTTGATGAAAGTGTTAATAAAGATTTAAACCCAATTTGTCTGTCTGTCTGTCCCTACTCTCTCATGATCTGTCTGTCTGTCAGTTGTTTCTGTTTGGGAGACGTGTTCTGTGTTTGTGAAATATCTATGACTGATAAGGACACGGACACAGAGACATACGCACACACATGCAGTGGAGAAACCCAGGGCTTCCCACACAGGGATACAGTGCATCACACACACACACACATATATGTCTCCCAAGTGGAGACCATAGCTGCCCACGTCTTCTTGAAGCACAATGCACACACACACACACACATTGCAGTGGCGTGTGACACAAAAGCAGTCTCTGTAGATTGCGCTGCTGTGGCGGGGGAGGCCGGGGGAGGTAGGGGTGGAGGGGGTTGTCGAGGTTAAAAAGGCGCAGATAATGGCATGGGGTGGAGAGCGAGACAACGAGGGAATGAGAGTGAGAGCAGCGCTGTCCCCGCCGCCCTGGGTGGTAATTCTGCCGCTCCTCAATGGGAGCCCGTTAAACAGTTCATTATCAACGCCTATTCAGACGGCGGCCGCGCTCCCGGCAGCTTCAATAGACGGCGAGCCCCGCCGCCAGCGCCAGATAACATCTCCGCAGCAGAGGAGCATCGTGACAGAGGGAAATTAATTGCCTGTCTTTCTCTTTCAATCCAGGAGAGGTTTTGTGCAGCCCCTCGCCGAGGACGGAGACACAGGGGACTGCCATGGGGGGGCAGTAGAATAAGTACCCCCCTTACTGTATCTCAGCTCCTCAGTCAGGACTCCAGGCTCTGTGAGAGAGACCCATATCTGTGCTGAAAGATTGATCGGATAAGGTGGCGGCCCTGGAGCACAGACAGATGATTATTATTATGATTATTGGTATTATTATTATTATCTGGCACTTTTAATTTGGTGCTCTTCAGTTCTGCACTAAGATGCTCCCCTCTACGGCTCCTACAGCTGTTCAGGTTCTCACTGCTGAACTGTTTCATTTGTGCTGAAAGCCCTTGTTTTAGTTTCCTCTCTCTTTTTTCTGTTGTTGGTGTCGTTTTGTTCTGAGCAGCTGAGATGATCTTGAGCTCTCATGGCGTTAACCACCACCCCTCAGTGTGGTTGTACTCTCTCTCACACACACACACACACACACACACACACACACACACACACACACACACACACACACACTCTCTCACACACACACACACACACACACACACTCTCTCTCTCACACACACACACACACACACACACACTCTCACATACACACACACACTCACTGTCACACACACACACACACACACACACACACACACACACACACACACACACACACACACACTCACTGTCACACACACACACACACCGGGTAATGCGGTTGTGGGTCTCTGTCCAGCCTGCTCGCCACACAGCAACAAACTGGGGCACCCCGGGTGTTGTAAGATATTATTTGTTAGAATGTATTTTTCTATGGGAAATTCTATACCATCTGGTTTGGTAGAGGAAACAGACCTCCTCCCTTTCACCTGGTAGCCCCTGGTAGCCCTGGTAACCCTATCTTTATGACCAGAGACCAAAAGGGACCTGTCCTCTGATTGGCTCCTAGCCAAATTCGAAATGACCCCCACTTCTAAATTACTTTAGCATAAGGCACCCAAGTCATGGTGGTGGCAAAATGCTATTGGTTGGAAGGAAACCTTATAAAAGGGAAAACAAAGAGAATTTGAGTTCTCTTAACTTCTTCATCCTGCAACGAGACACAAGAGAGAGCTGGAGGGAGACAGAGAGAGACACACCGCTTCCTGCCTGACCAGACTGGCCTATAAGCTGTACTGTGAGGAGAAAGAAGAAAATGGGTATTATCTGTTTCTTACTGTAATCCAGCAGAAGCTTATTACTTATTTTCAGTAATATAATTGAATGATATTAGTTTCCTATTTTTGTCAAAATAAATGATTATTGCACATCTGTGACTTGACCGCATCTTCCCTCTAAAAAGAATCTTAAAAGAGAAACCAATTGACCTATGAGTTTTCAGTTCAACTATTTATTTAAATTGACTGAAAAACCAAGCATTCCAGATTCTCTTACAGTGTGCTGCTGTGCTGGAGAGGTTGTGTGAAGCGGAGGTGCTGGCCAGGGGCCTCAGAGATGGTGGTTTGAATCCTAGTGGGGGGAGGGGCTCTAACCGCACATGCTCCATGTGGGTGTATCACACAGCATACGTGGACTAGCGGTTCTGGGTCCCGAGCCTGGGGCTGTGTGCCCAACTGTGAGGGAAACTAGCGAGATGGGTGAGCTGGGGGGGGTACGTGGCAGGGCAGCGGGGCTGCTGTGCAGTGAGCCTGCAGCGCTGACTGAGCACTAAAGTTGAGAAGTCAAGTCAGACAGTGACGAACAGAACTAACTTTTCTGCTTCTTGAGCACACTGCTGCAACTTCCCCCTTGCATTGAGTTCACAGCCAGGCTTGTGTGTGTGTGCGGGTGTGTGTGTGTTTATCTTTCTTTTTCTTTCTTTCTTTTCTCTCACTGCCTTTTTATTGTAAACAACAAGGCCCAGGCATGCTCCTCACTGCTCCGTCATGCAAACATGAGTCAGGTTAATGTCCCCATGCAGGATGTCCCTGCCCCAGCGGCCCTGCACGGATGGCCAGGCCCAGAGGCGTGGGACGCACAGCGGATTTCCGAGCAGCGGCTGAGACGCTCCGGGCTGCCGAGGCGGAGACGGGAAGGTCAGCATAGCGAGCGGATGGTCCCAGCGCTCTAGGGGGCCGCACTGGGGCTCCCGGGTCCATCGTGGAAGGCGGCCGGCAATTGGCCAGGCTGGGAAGACAGGTGGTGACACAGATGCGCGCCCATCCCTGTGTCCCTCTCCGGAGGGTCTCCGTGTTTCACAGCCACTGCACCAGCAGAGCGCAGTGGAGACGAAGCACCTGTCCGTCTCGGAATCCCCCCCACGCCAAGGCACCGGATCAGCCCTCGGAGAGCCCCCGGCCCGGCTGGTTGGCTTGTGTGCCAACAAAACAAAAACCAGCCAATGCTTCATTTAGTCCACAAATCCCCCCCCTTGCGCTCAAGCCTCTCTCCTGTCTTCTACGATCACAATCTGGAGATCGCACTCGGCCCATATCTGCAGGCTTTGGACTTTGAGGTTTTCCCGAACCAGCTGGAGGCCCAAGAAACCATCATCTCAAGCAAAGCAGACAGTGCTTCTGCAGTTCTAGGGGCCGACCCATGGTCATGGCCCAGGCTGGTGCCGTGACTTCAGCACTTTCTTCCCGGCTGGGCCTCGGACACTGTGATGATGCTCCGTTTTCTCCTTCTCAAAGGGACAACCATTTTCTCATGCTGTTATCTGTCTGTTGTCTTTGTGAGTCAGGTGAATGTCTCCATGCAGACTGAAGCCCCCCCCAGCAGCCCAGTGGAGTTGGGCCTTACAGCAGACCTCGGACCGGCGGCAGAGACGTTGTTCTGGGCAGCGCTCAGGCAGAGCATGGTCATCACTGAGCCGCCCCAGAAACCCCTGAGCTCAGGGAAGGAACACACGAGTGCACAGCACCATCACGGACCAGGCCAGAGCAGGCTGGAGGAGCTGCTGTAGTACCACAATTAGTTCATATGGATGTCTGACTTGGTGCTGCTGTTATGCTGTGTGTTTGTGAATTTGTGGGTGTATGAGGGTATACAATGGGAGGTTTATGTATGACTCTTGGCCCCTAAACTGTATGACTGTTGGCCCTGAGGTGCAGGACTTTTGATCCATACAGTGTATGACTCTTGGCCATGCAGTGTATATGAACATAAGAAGACCGAGAGGAGGCCATTCGCCCCATCGTGTTCGTTTGGTGTCCATTAATAACTAAGTGATCAAGGATCCTATCCAGTCTGTTTTTGAATGTTCCCAAATTGTCTCTTCAGCCACATCGCTGGGGAGTTTGTTCAGATTGTGACGCCTCTCTGTGTGAAGAAGTGTCTCCTGTTTTCTGTCTTGAATGCCTTGAAGCCCAATTTCCATTTGTGTCCCCAGGTGCGTGTGTCCCTGCTGATCTGAAAAAGCTCCTCTGGTTTGATGTGCTCGATGTCTTTCATGATTTTGAAGACTTGGATCAAGTCCCCACGTAGTCTCCTCTGTTCCAGGGTGAGAAGGTTCAGGTCCTCAGTCTCTCAGTAGGACATTCCCTTCAGACCTGGAATAAGTCTGGTTGCTCTCCTCTGAACTGCCTCTAGAGCAGTGATATCTTTCTTGAAGTGTGGAGCCCAGAACTGTCCACAGTATCCAGATGAGCTCTAACTAGTGCATTGTACAGTCTGAACATCACTGCCCTTGTGCTCAATTCTACACTTTTGACAATATACCCTAGCATTGTGTTTGCCTTTTTTATTGCTTCCCCACATTGTTTGGATGGAGAAAGTGAGGAGTCCACATAGACTCCTAGGTCTTTCTCATGCGTTACTTCATCTAGTTCTATTCCTCCCATAGTGTAATTATAATGGACATTTCTGTTACCTGCATGTATCTCCAAGAATATGGTTTTCATTGAGATGCTCCTCTATTTTCTGTTTAATCATTTTTTCCAACATTTTACAGGTGATGCAGGTGAGACTGATTGATCTGTAATTTCATGGCTCAGTTTTGTCCTCTTTCTTGTGGATTGGTATGACATTTGCTGTCTTCCAGTCAGTCGGCACATCCCCTGTTCTAAGAGTCATTTGGAATATTTTAGTTAGCGACCTATAAATAATTTCCCTCATTTCTTTAAGTACTGTTGGAAAGATCCCATCTAGCCCTACAGTGTATGACTCTTGGCCCTCCAGTGGCCCGGTTACTGGAATCTTCCATTTAAATGGAAGACTTTTCTCAAATGTATGTAACACACTCACAGACACACGGACTGCTGCAGCGTGTGCCACTAACAGGAGTGGGTTAGGGAGCAGGGCGCTCTGCAGGGACCCAAAGGCCGGTGAGGGTGGTTTGTTGTAAATTGTCCAGGGGTGAAAGATTTAGGAGCTGCACCACTTCGCCACATTTATTTTGCAATTGGCCGTCTGACAGCCTGTTTGACATTTACTGCGACGATCCCTGCCAGCCTTCAGTTTGCACTCTCTCTCTCCCCCTCCTGCTTAGCGGGCAGTGTCTGAGCCACGCACAGCTCTTGTATATCATGCACTGAGCATTAATCCCAGGCAGCAGGAACACAGAGACCTGACACATGCTTTACATCACGGGTGGCCCGGGAGTGACAGCAGTTTCCTCAGCCAGGATCAGCGCAGCGCCGTGGGTCCCTCTGATCGCCGCACAGTTCAGCAGGAAGAGGAGTGGAATTCCTCAGCCACGTCTCGCAGAGTCTGGGGCAATCCCTGTCAGCACAGCAGAGCACAGTTAGAGAGCACTGCACAGCACGGCACAGTCAAGCCCAGTACAGCACAGAACTCAGTTCAGCCTTACATGACAACTGCATAAAGTGTAATGTGTAAAGAAACTGGTTAACATTGCGCTGCTCTTTCTGACCACCGTATACTGACCTGAGTCCAGAGGCGAGGAGTTCAGTCAGCCAGTTCGTCACATCTGTATCCAACCTGACAGCCTGGCGATACAACCGATTCCTGTCCGCCTGTGACGGCCGGGCCCCATGGCCCCTGCGCTGTGAACACAACACAGCCGCGTCACTCAGCTCCGGCCCTGGGCGCTGGGCTGCAGCAGGCCCTGGCATCCCAAGCGTCTCCTCCAATCTACCCATCCAGGCCGTGTGTGTCCTGCTGGACTGTGCAGGGGGTGATCGGGCCCCGAGGCTGTGGGATACACGTCCTCATGACAGCAGGGAGTCGGCCTCACTGAGAGGTTTTAAAGGCTGTTTTAAAGACCTTTCTCATAAACTGGCTTATTTTGGATCTGTTATATGCTTGCCTTTATCTCTTAGTTAATTATTATGATGATGATGATGATGATGATGATTTGCTCCAGCCACCTCAGTCCAGCCCTCTGATACTTTAGTCTGTACAGAAATGATTAGGTGAACCCCTGCCTCCAGGCTCCTGTGGGCTTTTTTGAAGCCCTCAGGTACAGCATCGTCTACCACAGCAAACCCACCAGAGGAACACCAGTGTGCTGGCAGACCAGGGGATCCCCCGGCCCAGTGTAGTGCAGCACAGCGCAGGCAGGCTGAGCCCATACGGTACAGATATGGTCCAGCCACAGTTTGGCCACGTTAGGAGTGGAAAGGACTGCTACTGCGTTGGGGACTGTCCTGGCGCTGCTTCCCCACCGAGCTATGAAACGGCTACACAGTTGCCTGGTGCCACAGTGGGCGGCATGGTGAGCTAATTTCCCATGTCAGCACTGGAGAAATAATTAATAAACAAACAAATACATCAATACAGGTCTACAATACAATAATTGTTCAAGGTTGCGTTTGGGGATGTAAATTGTTAACGCCTCGCACCCCCGGGGGTGCAGCCTCCGTTTAATTTATTTATGTTTCCTGGCTTCTGGTTAATTTATTCATTGTTAATTCAATTGTTCCTTGACTTTATGAATTCCTTTACTGTGGTGGCAGTTCTGTGTACAACCCACTCACAGCCTGGTCACATTCAGTTTGGTCAATAGGCTGTGGATGTAAATCAGTCAGAGAACACAATGGGCAAAGTCAAGGAGGTGCAAGTCCTGAGCACACTGTGCAACAGTCAGTATAGGGGTCTCAGCCCTGGTCCCGAGAGACACAGTCCAGTCCGGCAGGGTCTCAGCCCTGGTCCCGAGAGACACAGTCCAGTCCGGCAGGGTCTCAGCCCTGGTCCCGAGAGACACAGTCCAGCAGAGCTCTGGTCCTGGAGAGCTACAAGCGTGTTAGAGTAGTTTGATTTGTAATTGACCGTATCAGTATGTACTTTACTCAGTAATTTATGAGTAATGCCAGGCTAAGTGTCTCCTCCATCACAGTTATTATGTAGATGATGATTGCTCACCAATTAGACACTCAAACTTCACGCACTGTTAACGGCATCTCTTTAAATCAATTAATTAACCTGCCTACCCCCACAGCTGTATTTCTCTGTCCGACTGAGATGGACACAGATGGGTGTGTGGGTTTGTTGTGTGTGGGTGACTGGGGAAGTGGGTGTGTGTGTGGGTGGGTGAGTGTGTGGGTGTGAGAGATGGCTAAGTGTCCTGTTCAAAAGGATATAATAATATGTTCTTAGCTCTGCAGGATCCAATGGTTTGTTAAGTATGCCGTTTCATTCTTGGTAAGATTTCTGGATGTGCCCACTTTTCTAAACTTGATGTACAGTGGCTCTCAAAAGTATTCACCCCCTTGCACTTTTCCACGTCATTGTGTTACAACATGGAATGAGAATGGATTTATTCAGGAGTTTTTGCCGCTGATCAACACAGAAAATGTCCATAATGTCAAAGTGAAAAATATAATCTGCAAAGTTCTAAATTAATTACAAACCCAAAACAGAAAATTGAATGCATACGTAATCAGCCCCTTTGCTCTGACACCTGATTGAGCCATGGTGAAACAAATTGTCTTTAGAAGGCTCATAATTAGTTGAATGGAGTCCAGCTCTGTGCAGTTAAGGTGTGTCACATGATTTCAGGTTAAATACACCCGTCTCTGGGAGGTCCCACAGCTGGTTAGTACAATTCCTAACACAAACTACATCCTGAAAACAACGGAACATTCAAATCAAATCCAGAATAACGTTCTTCAAAAGCACCAATCAGGGGTCGGATATAAGAACATTTCCAAGGCATTGAATATCCACCGGAGCACAGTAAAGGCCATTACTAAGACATGGAGAGAATATGACTGTGAATCCGCCTAGATCAGGCACACAAGAGGCCTATGACAGCTCTAAGAGTTACAGTCTTCCACGGCTGAGCTGGGAGTCACTGCATACTGCAACAATAGCCTGGGTGCTTCATAAAAGTGGCCTTTATGGGAGAGAAAAAAACTCACATCAAATCTCAGCTAGAGTTTGCCAGAAGGCATGTGGGAGACTCTGAGACCAAGAGGTGGAAGATTATGTCTTCCAGAGGCAGTTCAGAGGAGAGCAACCAGACTTATTCAGGTCTGAAGGGAATGTCCTACTGAGAGACTGAGGAACTGAACCTTTTCACCCTGGAACAGAGGAGACTACGTGGGGACTTGATCCAAGTCTTCAAAATCATGAAGGGCATCGACCACATCAAACCAGAGGAGCTTTTCCAGATCAGCAGGGACACACGCACCCGGGACACAAATGGAAATTGGGCTTCAAGGCATTCAAGACAGAAAACAGGAGACACTTCTTCACACAGAGAGGCGTCACAATCTGAACAAACTCCCAGCGATGTGGCTGAAGATACAATTTGGGAACATTCAAAAACAGACTGGATAGGATCCTTGGATCACTCAGTTATTAATGGACATCAAACGAGCACAATGGGTCAAATGGCCTCCTCTCGTTTGTAAACTTTCTTATGTTTTTATGTTCTTATATGGTCTGATGAAGCCAAGATAGAGCTTTTTGGCCTCAACACTAAGTGCTACGTTTGGCTCAAGCCTAACACCGCACATCATCCTGAGAACACCATCCCTACCGTGAAGCATGGTGGTGCAGCATCACACTATGGGGATGCTTTTCTGCATCAGGGCCTGGAAACCTTGTAAACACAGAGGGCAAAATGGATGCAGCAAAGTACAGAGAAATCCTGGAAAAAACCTGCTGAAGTCTGCAAGAGACCTGGGACTTAGGAGAAGCATATAGCCAAAGCCATACTGGAGTGCCTTAAAAACAAAAAAGTTCTTGGAATGGCCCAGTCAAAGCCCGGACCTCAGTCCAATTGAGAATATGTGGAAAGTGTTGAAAATTGCTGTTGACCAAAGGTCCCCATCCAACTTGATGGAGCTTGAAAAATTGTGCAAAGAAGAATGGGCAAACATTGCTGTGTCCAGATGATAGAGACTTATACACATAGACTCATGGCTGTAATTGCTGCCAAAGGTGCCTCTACCAAATATTGACTGAAGGGGTGATTACTTATGCATTCAAGTATTTTCTGTTTTGTATTTGTAATTCATGTAGAACAATCTGCAGATTATATTTTTTACTTTTACATTATGGACATTTTCTGTGTTGATCAGTGGCAAAAACTCCTGATAAAATCCATTCTGATTTCATGTTGTAACACAATGAGATGTGGAAAAGTGCAAGGGGGTGAATACTTTTGAGAGCCACTGTATACTCATATATGTATATTTTATTGTTGCACAGACATCCCCAGAACTTCAAACGATCACCTAAACTCAGGGAAGCAAACCTCTCCTCCTTAGTGCTGTTCGCTAACACTGGACTGGAAAGCTTCGCATGTATTCTCATTTTTTAATTTAATTTTTTCCCACAGGAAGACAAAGTTCAGAATATGCAGACTAGGCAAGGTGCTGGAAATGCTTGCCAGTGAGCAAAAACGATCCTTCATTAGAAGCACAGGGTGAAGACTGTGCTGTGAAGCTGTGTGTGCGTGCGGGTGTGTGTGCGC
The DNA here is from genome assembly GCF_036373705.1 of Amia ocellicauda. Taxonomy (NCBI): domain Eukaryota; kingdom Metazoa; phylum Chordata; class Actinopteri; order Amiiformes; family Amiidae; genus Amia; species Amia ocellicauda. The sequence goes on along the minus strand of NC_089851.1, from coordinate 1,073,875 downwards.
GACCATGCCTTTTTGCTCAACCGTTTTAGTTTTTGTTAGTTTTTGTTTGTTTGTTGTCTGGCCAGGGGTGGAGTGTGTCGATGCCACGCTGTCTGTGAGTGTGCTGTGCTGTGCTGTGCTGTCTCTCAGGGTGCTGTGCTGTCTGCGAGTGTTCAGGGTGATGTGCTGTCTGTGAGTGTGCTGTGCTGTGCTGTGCTGTGCTGTGCTGTGCTGTGCTGTGCTGTCTCTCAGGGTGCTGTGCTGTCTGCGAGTGTTCAGGGTGATGTGCTGTCTGTGAGTGTGCTGTGCTGTCTACGAGTGTTCAGGGTGATGTGCTGTCAGGACGCTCAGAGCAGTGAGAGAGTGCTTCTGCACTGAACACATGGAAGTGATATTAATAGTTATTCTTCCATTCGTTTGTTTTTTTGTTTGTTTTTCTTTCCAAAACTGGCAAGAAGGAGCTCTCTAAAATAAGTCGCACAGAGCTGTCACTGAGAAGCCCCTAATTACAGCACCCCCACCATGGGGAAGCACATTCTGCAGAGCACAGCGGCAGACTGAGAGAGATGCTCTGCACTGAGAGCGGTTTGTTGAAAAGTGAATGAGAGAGAGAGAGACAGAGGAGGGCAAGATAAAATACAATAAGTGGAAAATACATGACACATGACAATGAGCGCCCGGCCCAGTGCGTGTGAACTGAAACAGACACAACACATAGCACAGAGCCCTTCAGGAAGCAGGGTGGCCTCGGGGACATGTGTGTCACTCTGCATCCCTGCGGGTGAATGGAGAGCACAGGGCTGGCTCGACACGCTATACAGACACACTGCTTGCCTGGCCTCTGACTTTCACAGCTTTTATAGCTACCGCAATGCCCTCGGCACTTAACGACCTGGAAACAATGGGTAATTAGGACCAATTAGGTTAATAATGGACTTAATGATGTCGTTAAGACTTTCAGGTGGAGAGAAACCAGCAGACCCCTGCCTCACGCGCTCTCGAGAACTGAGCCAGTTGTCTTACTATTATATATTGACATGGCAGGCTGAGGCGCAGACCAAATGGAAACGTGTCACAAACACACATATGAGCTGTTTTGTGCGTGACTCATGTGTCACTTGGGTTCCTCAGGGTTAACAGGGAATTGATGGGCAGCTGACACTGGATGCAGTTGACACTGGACGCAGTTGACACGGGACGCAGTTGACACGGGACGCAGTTGTGGATGCTCTTCCAGTTTCAATCAATCACTATCTCTTGATTTGACGCAGCAGCCTTCATACGCGAACGGCCAGAGCGCTTCTCACACGGAGCGTGCCCGTGAGGCAGCAGGCCGTGTGCACGAGAGGGCCAGTGGGACCATCACGGCACAGAGAAGAAGAGGAAACATACGCACACTCCCCAGGGAGAGAGTAGGCCTCCGGACTGCCTCCCCTCAGAGTCAGGGGTCGTGTTACTGCCACACAGAGGCATGCGGATCAGGCTGTGTGGTACCAGGTGCCATCCAGGACCCGGGAGCACGAGTCCGGTCTCTGGGTGCTCTAGACTCTGGAATGCCGTGGCTATGCAGTGAAAGTGACAGCCGGGGAGTTTGTCAGCCGCCGGCCGGGTCCTGTCCTCTGCTGGGCGGAACTGAAGAGCACAGCCAGGGCACCCTCACTCACACGTCTCCTGCACTTCGGCTCCCGCTCACAGCCTCTGAGTGGAGCTGACAGCCGCCCGCATGGCACTCAATGAGGCCTGCATTGCTCACACTGCTCAAGGGCTTCTTCTTCATCTTCTTTTCCTTCTTTTGCTTCTTCTTTTTCCTCTCCTATGGCGTTGTGTTCCACAGAGGCCTGTGAAAGCATCTGGACTGTGCTTCCTGAGGAGGTGAGCTGAGGATCCTTTATCTTAATGCCTCATCCTCCTGCAGTGCAGCGCCCCCTGTCTCAACATGTGGGAATTGCTTGTGGTGGACAACTTCTATACTGTGAGGTACTGTACTGTGCTGTGCTGTGCTGTGCTGTACTGAGAGTGTCAGTGATTTACAGAGAGCTATGGCCCCAACAGGAGCAAGACTGGGGCCTCTGCTGTAGGATGGACAGCACCGGGGAAATGTCACGACTGGCCACTGACCCGTCCCACTTCAGCCCCGCATGGGTGTGGCTCTGCAGCAGGCTCCCAGGCTCTGTGCTGCCTCTCCTCCCCCCGTGGGGCAGACTGCGGGCTGGACCTGGAGCCTGCGGTGTGGATCCCCGCCAGCCGGAGCTGAATAATTGATCGGCGATTGAGCCGGTCACGGGAGACACTCGCTAGCTGCCAGAGAGCTGAGCGGGGCCGGGCCTGCAGGGTTCAGAGACGCACGGGACCCTGGGGCTGCTGAACACACTTCCACTTCTGCTCTGCTGTCTGTTTCTTCCTGAGACTTGAGGCGAGGCCAGGGGACACAGGGCCCCAGTTTGCACAGGCAGTGTCCAGCTGGCATCAGTGTGCGCTGGTTCTGTTCTTTCAGTTTCTGATGCCCTCATGGGCACCTTGTCTCTGTGAAGCGCAGGGCGGCAGCTGCTTAGTGCAGGGCTGCTATATTAAAGACTGATTCATTGATTCCCCTTCTCCTCACACCTGAGAGAGTGGGACACAAGGAGCAGGCCCCGGGGTCTGAGAGCATGGGACACAAGGAGAGGGCCCCGGGGTCTCATACCTCCAGAGTAAAGGTAGATGTGTGACATGAAGGTGGCTGGTGTCCTTATTCCCCTGTCCTTGGTGCTGAATTGACTTTGAACCCCTTATTCACGGTCAATGTACTGTCCAGTTTAATTATGATTATTATTAATAATATCATACTATTACAGGTAAAGTGCTCACCAGCAGGAGGCATTCACTTGATGTTTATAACACATTTAAAAACAGACTGTTGGACGCATTCTGAGACGGTGTGTCTGTGAGGCTCTGCAGTGTGAGGCTGATCGGCTCCTCAGTGCTGGGGGTTACAGCACTGGACCGAATCAACACTGCCATGCTAAGGAGTGTATGTGTTCAGCCCCCCCATGGCTGGAGTCTCTGATCAGCGACGCCTGTGAATACTGCACTTGCAACTTAAAACCTGTGAAAGTTTGGATTCAATAAGATTAGTCTTTTTATATACAGTGATCCCCCGAGATGCGCTACAGTAGCGCTCCTGGAATATCGACTGTATGGATTGAGCTGAAGCCTCACATGGGCAGACAGACACAACTGCGACCGACAGGCACTCGAGGAGCATCACACCAATGAACTGTGCGCCCTCGCTATTCTGATGTCATATTGTATGGTGATTATTACTTTTTTTTGTGTAGAAGTTCCATTGTGGATCTGTGTGTGAGAGTGTGTGTGTGTGTCTGTGTGTGTGTCTGTATGTGTGTGTCTGTGTGTGTGCGTGCGTGTGTGTGTGTCTGTGTGTGTGCGTGTGTCTGTGTGTGTGCGTGTGAGTGCACGTGTCTGTGTGTGCGCGTGTGTGCATGTGTGTCTGTGTGTGTGTGTCTGTGTGTGTGCGTGTGAGTGCACGTGTCTGTGTGTGTGTGTGTGTGCGTTTGTCTTTGTGTGTGAGTTTGTCGGCTGCCTGCCAGGCCTGTCGGGAGAGACACTCACACACAGACACTCACACTCACACACACACACAGACACACTCACTGCACGCTTGTGTTGTGAAAGATAAAAAGACAACAGTCTCAGACATGTAGTGAGTCTGTGGGTTGATGGATCTCTGAGGCAGACACTCTTTAAATAAATAAATAGATAGATAGATAGATAGATAGATAGATAGATAGATAGATAGATAGATAATACAACTGCAAGCTGCTTCCCAGACTCCATCACCGTGCATTCACACCCCGGCTCCGGTGCACTGCCTTTACACCATGATCTGCTTCGTTTATTTTTAACGTGCTGAAAAAGAAAGAAAAAAAATCTGTGTATTTAGCGGTTTTAAAGACAAAATAAATAAATAATCTTTTCTTATTTCCCCTAACAGAAGCATGTTTGCGTTGTTGTTTGTCTATTCAGCACAGTGCGCGTCAGGCCGGGCTGACAGCTGCGGCGCCGGAGCTCCTCGGGAAACGCACTCAAACCGCGCGGTGCTGCTGCGGGTGTTGTGCGGCTTCCGCTGGTCCTATCGCTCGATGACTGTTCTATACTGTTATTCATCACATATGTGTTTCTTTAACTTCCACAGAGCTCGACTTTGCGAGTGTTCAATTAAAAAGATGGAAAAGTGTAAAGGAAAAACGTGTGCAATGGCATCGGCCAGCTGGGTCTCTGGGCACGGTGGGGGAATGGGAAACAGTGAGGGAATGGGAGACAGTGGAGGAATGGGAGACTGGGGAATGGGAGAGAGTGGGGCAGTGGGGAGACGCAGGGGATAGCTCAGACACACACTCGTCTATCAAATCATTTGATGAATGAATGTCTTTCCCAGAAGTTAAAATCCTAAAATGAATGTAATTATTTGACACAAATCCCTCCTTCAACTGTACCAGAACCAGAGTCCCGCGTCCATCGTCAAATCTGAGCGACCATCTCCAGAAGGAAAACGCAAGAAATCATAAAAACAATAAACGAATGAATATGAGAAGCGAGAAGGGGCGTCTGTGGGGCTGGGGCTGTGTCTCCCGCTCTCACAGTGCTGCGGGGGAGCCCGTCCCGGTACACACTGCTGAGTGAGGTTAACACAAAGCGCTGCCACCGCCTTCGACAGCTTCCCTGTTCTCTTCTCTTCTCTCTCTCTGTATTTTTGTGGTCCACAATTACTGTGTTGATGTGGGCGTGTTCCTGTGCTTGTTTACACGCGTGTTTCACTTCCTAATTGTGCGAGCTGTGTCTCAGTGCGGAGGGGTCAGCAGAGGGAAGGCGGATGTTGGCATTTTCTTGACGTGAAATGATTCATTTCCATCATTTTCTCCTTATTCATCATTATTGTTGCTGTAATCATTGTTATGACTATATTGTGTTGTTAACTATGTTAACTATATTGACAGCTACACTGCCTGGAGGGGAGGCAGCCTAGGCCTTTCCTGAAGCCGTGGACCCACAGAGATGTATTTCTCCTAAATGCCTTCCATAGGCATAGGAGTTTTTCTCTCCTCCGTGCCGTATGGTTTATTTAATTAAAGGTCTATTAATTTATTTTATTTTAAATTGTGTTGTAGTATGTTTATCAGTATGTAAAGCGCTCTGTGGCTAAAGGCGAAAGGCGCTATACAAATACAAATTGACTGATTGATTATTCTTATTCTTATTCTTATTAGTAGTAGTATTAGTAGTAGTTGTGGTAAACAACTCTGTATTTTGCACTGAACATGCTTTAACTTGTACACTATATATATAGTATTTTGTTCCCTTCTTCTTCTGAAATGTTACAGGTTTGCCGAGACAGAAGTGCTAGACATGTGATGTCCTTGTTGTAATGCAGTGCGTGTCCCTGTGGGGACGGGCTGTGTGCGATAATTGAACACGGATGCACTGTCTGTGTGCGTGTTGTGCCTTTGGATTCACAGTCTGTGTCGCTCTGTCTGCAGGGCTTTCCCTCAGCACTTCCACAACAACACAACTGGGGTGGATTTCACTGTGAAAACACGTATTCCTCTATTTACACACCTCACAGGCCTGTTCGCTCACTGACTGATTGATAATCGATTGATCTATTGACATCGTGTTCACTGGGGAAGTGTCCTCTCGTGTTGTGCTGTGGGTGTCCCTCAGGCGCAGGCAGTGTGTGTGTGTGTGTGTGTGTGTGTGTGTGTATGTGACAGTGTGTGTGTGTGTGACTGTGTATGTGTGTGTATGTGCATGTGTGTGTGACAGTGTGTGTGTGTGTGTATATGCGTGTGTGTGTATGTGTATGTGACAGTGTGTGTGTGTGTGTATGTGACAGTGTGTGTGTGTGTGTGTATGTGCGTGTGTGTGTGACAGTGAGTGTGTGTATGAGTGTGTGTTTTTGTTTAAAGTGAGCGCAGTATTGAATTTAATTGTTTGTGTATTTGATTTGTTCTAATTTTTACTAACACAGAATATTCAACAACAGTACATGCATCTGACCGAAAACCGTACCAGACTGAACACAAACGACATGCAACACACACATGTACACTCAAACCACACCACTGTGGCAAGCGTGTACTTATTCTCTGCAAGTGGGAGTTCCCATGTGATATCGAAAGTTACAATTAAGACAGACATGCAAATCAAATCAAAGTGAATAAATCTGTTAAAACACAATGTACACATCTTATACTTCAATATTATAACCGCAATACCGACGAGTCTCTCTGGTCCAGGTTAACGACGTCTTCAAACACACGGACTTTTCTACATCTGCATGTAGGGGTGTTCATATGATGTGTTTTTGCATAAAGTACAAATATGTTGCATTAAGCGTAA
>NC_089851.1:1057500-1060000 GCF_036373705.1 Amia ocellicauda | reverse complement strand
AATTTTACATATTCGTTTAAAATCATATTATCTCGTTATTATTTGCATGCCGTTACATACAAACGTTTTATTAAGACTTTTTTTTCTTAATTATCAAGCAAAAGATAAAGGCTCAAAGAAAGAAAGAGAGACAGAAAGAAAGAAAGAGAGACGGAAAGACAGGAAAAGAATGAGAGATGCCGCCTAGCTGGATCCTACACATATTTACAAGAGGACTGTCAATCATTCTCCAGTCTGGCTCAGTTACTGATTAGTATTTTTTTGTTTGTTTTTTGTTTTCTTCAAAACGATAAAAAATAGGATGAAAACAGCGTGAATGAACATCACCCCCCCCCCCCCCCCCCCCACCCGCACCCGCACCCGCACCCGGTCACTCCTCAAATCGTTTCACAGTTGAGTTTGGTTGTGGAAATAAATAAATAAGAAGAACATAATTATATATATATATAATTATTATTATTATTTTACAAAAAAAAAACGAAAACAAACGAATCTTACACGTTACTTGAAAAAGGATGCAACTCGCCGCAAGTTTGACATCTATGGAAGCAGGAAAGTGAGGGACACACAGAAAGGCAGGGCCATGCGTCTGCTCCGGGTGAGAGTAGAAAAGAGAGACAGAGGACGTGGAAGTACCGTACATGTCCTGCATGCAGGGCCGATAAAAAGTCCTGTCCAGACCGGCGCCGCGCCCCGAGCTGCCCGGGTCACTCCTGCAGTCCTGCACAGCGCCAGGAGTCCTCGCCAGGTATTGCTTTTCTTTAAAACGAGTGTGTGAGAAGGAGAAAGAGAGAGAGAGAGAGTGTATACGTGTAAATGTGTGTGAGAGAGTGTGTTTCCAGTCCAGTCTTTACGAAGAATAAAAGTTCTGTTTTGCTTCATCAGCTGCAGTATTAAGTTAAAAACAATCTTCAGATCGAGACTTAAAAAGACAAAAATAAAAGGACAACAAACAACGAAACCAAAAATAAGAACTTTAAGACAGTTGTGCAGAAATGGTTTCATTCAATAGTTGCACTTAGTTTTTTCCTGTAAGACTTTTAAAATGTTAGAGAAATTCATCAGTAATATATTGCATCCAGAAGATTTATTCTTCATATTATTATTATTATTATTATTATTATTATTATTATTATTACAAGGCGGAACTGTCTCCGTGTCGATCAGCTGGTCCGTTATGTCCTCAAGATTCACTGACACACAGAGAGAAAAGAAAGAGAAATGTCTATATAATCTCATCGGTACAGCAGGTCTGTTTGGAAGTTGTCCTTTTTCAGGTTTGCATTTACAACGTCCATGTGGTAACTCAAACAGAAAACAAGAATAATTTAAAAGACTGAAGAATAAGTGAAGTCGCAGGGCCTCACATGAAGAAGTCGCTGGAGGGGGTCTTGCCGGCGCCGCTGGCGGGGGGGTCCCTGCTGCCTCCGCCGCCGCTGCCGTAGGTCCGGCCGGCCAGCTTCTCGTACTTGTCCTTGTAGAGGTCCCGCTCCTTGGCCAGGCGGGCCACGTCCTGCCGCAGCTGCTCCACCTGGCTCTGCAGGGAGCACTTCTCGCTCTCCAGGAGGTGCCTCTGCTGGACCCGCTTGTACCGGCAGGACTGTGCGTAGCCGCGGTTCTTCAGGGTCCGGCGCTTCTGCTTCAGGCGGATCACCTCCTCCTTGCTGAAGCCCCGCAGCTGTCGGTTCAGCTCCCGCACAGTCATGCTGACCAGCTGGTCGTCCGAGAAGCGGTCCTCCAGCCGGACGTGGTGGCCGTGGTGGTGGTGGTGGTGGTGGACCTGGTGGTGGTGGCCGGTGGAGGCGGCGGACAGCTCCTCGCCGCCGAACTGCTGGCCTCGGAAGCTCTCGTACGCCTGGTGGTGGTGGTGGTGGTGGTGCGCGTTGCCGATCAGAGCCTCCACGGCGTCCTCCGGGGTCAGGTTCAGGGCCTCGGGGTTCAGGTGGTGCTGGTAGTTGGGGATCCAGTACAGGTCCTCCAGCTGCGGCTTGCCGGACGGGTTCTGGCTGCCGTTGCCGGTGGTGCTGCTGCTGCTGGGGTTCTGGCTGGACTGCGCCCCGGGGCTGGGCGCGCAGAAGCTGGGCGAGGAGGGCACGGAGGAGCAGGGCGTGCTGATGGGGGTGGAGGACAGGGAGCCCGGGGGCAGGCGGTGGCAGTACCTCTCCGCTTCGGGGGGCTCCTTCTTCACCTCGAACTTCATGAGGTCGAAGTCGTTGACATACTCGATGGCCAGCGGGCTGTTGGGCAGTTCTGCGCTCATGGCGAGGTCAGAGGCCATCTCAGTCCATGCACCGACACCAGTCCTCACTGCCAAGGTCTTGGCCAGAAGCGCCCGCCCGGCTTGTCCCGCCGAGAGGTCGGTTCTGAACGCGTCGGTTCGGGGGTCCCCAATCCACTTCTATTTATACTGGAGCTAGTACAGTCATCCGTGTGCCTAGACTTGTACCGAGGCCAGATTGTGTGATTTTTATTTTTTTCCCCTCTACCTCTCTTGTTGACA